>NW_027509208.1:38875000-38895000 GCF_051911475.1 Siphateles boraxobius | reverse complement strand
TAAAGTATTTGAGTAAATGCAATTAGTTATTGTACTTTTGCAACTTTTCGACATATCTACATTTTTGAATAGGTATATGTACTCTTTACTCCAATACATTTGCAACGAGTAATGCAATGCGAAACCAACACGTCCAGTCCAAGTAGACTTTAATTATAGTTATTTATACATTATTTTATGTATCCGTAATATTGAAGAGACCTTTTTGAAGGATATTGGTTTACTAATGCCCTTTTTGAGCACTTAAACGAACACCTCTAAAGTCTTAGTTAAGCTCAAGATATATTCAGCTTTATTTTGACTTAAATAAACATGTGACTGCTCTCCTCACATATAATCATGTTTCTTGTTTTTCACTGGCATGTCTCTTATAGGTGTTGAGGACTAGAGCATCTTTGAGCCTATACATTCAGTCTGAGTAAAATACTTAAAGGAACACTCCACCGTTTTTTGAAATAGGGCTTATTCACCATCTCCCCTACATTAAGATAGGTGGGCAAAAGCATTTGTGTCTCAGTGCAGGAATTTTCTTAGTTTGGAAGCGCCGACGCTAGCTTAGCTTAGCATAATGAATTGAATCCTATGTTGTCAGGCATGTCATGAGTAAAAGTGATAAAAATAAAAAATAACAAAACCTAATTACTTCTTGTGGCCTGCATATTCACAACGAGTACAAATAGCAATTGAGATTAAGACTATGCGATGTCCTAGGCAGAATTGACTTGGGACTATATTAGGGTGAATCACAGGCGAAGCACTGCTACTTGGGCGAAGTCATATCACGCAACACCTGAAATCCCCCAACTTCTGTCAACATACGGGCAAGACCTGACCTGCACCGAGTATCTTTGCTTATGGATTATGTTTGAGAAGTTACAGCAAACATAATTACCTGCATAGCAAAAGGTTGTGAGAACGAGCAAAGAACATACACGAATGTAATGTTTTACAGACTTCCACCGAATGTGGAACTGAGAAATCGATGGCTAGCTGGATATCTGTACTTCAACACCTCACTACAAAATTAGCCAGTATTGTGTTTACGAAGGCCATTTGGCACCGGAGGACTATGTTGGAAAAATGCTAACGTTATATAGGAGCAGAAAGAAGGTACTACGTCTGAAGGATACGGCCCTCCCATCCATTTTCAAAGTACAGGCAGAAAAAAGTGCACATGTAAGTTGTCTTTTATTACTCTTCCTTACATGAATCTGCGTCTTTATTCAGTTGTAAGATAGATGCTGAGAAGCTGTATATAAGTTAGAGTATGGTTCAAATTGCCTCATCTTTTATAACCTCATTTTGAGTACAACCTGTTTAGCATGAACAGCATGATTGAAAAAAAAATCCGCTGTTATCGTTACCGGTGAAAAAATTGTCTCCCATCCTCACGTCCTCTGTCTGTTGAGTGATCGCAAACTCTTCCTTCTGTCATTCTATTCCCAAAGCACGCACCTCCTCTTCTGAAAACTCTGGTTTGTAGATTTGGTTCTGGATCTTGACTGTCTGAGAAGTCGACCTCTTCGTCTCGCACAAAATCCCCCATGTCCATTGCCATTCACTGTCTACTGTCGGAAAAATAGCCAGCTAATATTCACGCCTGTATGTTGACAGAAGTTGGGGGATTTCAGGTGTTGCGTGATATCTCTGCACCCAAGTAGCAGTGCTTCGCCTGTGATTCACCCTAATATAGTCCCAAGTCAATATCTGCCTAGGAAATCGCCTGGTCTTAATCTGAATTGCTATTTGTACTCGTTGTCAATACGCAGGCCACAAGAAGTAATTCGTTTTTTTTGTTTGTTTGTTTTTTATCACTTTTACTCACTACATGCTACCTGACAACATAGGATTCCATTCATTATGCTAAGCTAAGCTAGCGTCGGCGCTGCCAAACTAAGAAAATTCCTGCACTGAGACACAAATGCTTTTGCCCACCTATCTTAATGTAGGGGTGACGGTGAATAAGCCCTATTTCAAAAACAGTGGAGTGTTCCTTTAAGTACTGTTAAAATCAGATGCACGAGGACTTTTACTCGAGTGCTATTGAAATTGGGGACATCGGAGTCATTTTTGCTGTAAGGTATCTGTACTTTTACTTTACACCTCTGATGGACAGTATACACTGATCTGCAAATATAGTATGAGAAGTGTGGTGCCGTTCCAAACATAGCTCATGACTCAGTTTTTGCCCCAGATTCATTCTGCTACTCAAGTCTTTATTGAGAATCCCCAGCGCTTGTGTCCTTGTTTTACCTGTGGAACAGACTTAACCGCTTCACACACGCTTTTAGCCTTTAATGTCTGTTTACAAAGCTGTTTTCTAGTTTAATTGTAGTGTCATTTAAAGAAAGGACGTGGGGCGAGACCGACAGACAGGAAGAAACCTAATTATACTGTGTTCTCTGGGATTGTTTGTGTGTGTGTGGCTGTATTTGGAGTAGCATGGTATAATACTGCTGGTTAACACAAATAAAACACAAATAATGTGCACAAATTTATGGTTAACACAAATAAAACACAAATAATGTGCACAAATTTATGGTTAACACAAATAAAAAAAACAAAAATGAGATCGCAATCTCAATTCAAACACAAACCTAATGATCTCATTCCTAAATCAGAATGATGTCTATTAAACCTTTGACAAAATTCAATCACAGCAGAACATTTAAATCTTAATCTACTTGATACTTCAAATTACGATTGTATCGATTACATTGTTACACCCGTAGGTGGCGATTTGACTGTTAAAAAATAGATTTGTCATTTAATCATTCTTTTAAGATATTATTTCAAAAACAATGATTCAACCTGTGATGAAAAGTCTTTATGAGTGAGTCATTGAATCCTTCTTTCATACCAATGTAAAAAAAAAAAAAAAATTCAAATTAATTAAATGTTTTTAAGTAAACTGCAGAATTTAACAATGTGTCAGAACCTCTAGTAAATCACATTTTATTTTGCTGAGCTGTCTATTTAGTATCATGGGAGAATCGTGATCTATATTTTATATTTTCTATATCTATATCTATATTTAAAAAAAAAAACATGATTCTTAATTTATCCATAATCGTCCAGCTCTAACCAATAGTATATACATATATATATAAAAAAATCGTTAATTGAAATAAACCTGAAATATAATAGAATAATAGAAACTTAAACTTAAGAAAATAAATGACAATTAGAAATGTTACTTTGGCAAATTTAAGTTGAAATAACGTTACTAAAACTGAAATAAAAATAAATTAAAGTTTAAAATATAATTAAAATATATGTTTAAAGAAAAAAAAACACATACGCTTAAGTTAAAATTAAAACTGAAAATATAAAAACAAAAGCTAATTAACTATAATACTAAATAACACTGATTTATACTGTATTTTTGTAAACATGGAATCTCCAGATAATCTACTAAAAATCTCCTTCTTGAATTATTTAATCAGACTGCCAAAAAGTTACATAAATTAGGCCTACACAAACAGCAATCTGTGCATTTAACCATTATAACTGAATACCACTTGCTGAATTAAACATGTAACACAGCTGTTTGATATTATATCATTATATAATATATACTTTGCAGTACGCAAGTACTCAATTCCAAACATAGCCTGTATGTGCTGACAGTGAACATCAGTCATTGGCTTTCTCCGAGGATGCTTTGCTGAAATATTGATGCGTCAGCTTCTATGTGCATGTAGGCGGAGCTTCAGTCGGAAGCTCCTGGCCAATGAATTCCTCACCAGTGTGAATACATAATGACCCAGACTCGTCCTGAGCCCTGTTGCCATGGTGACCGGAGTCTGGGGGGGTCTGGATGGAAAGGTCTCTGTTAAACGAGCATCTTCACTGCTGAGATGCGTGTGTGTGTGTGTGTGTGTGTGTGTGTGTGTGTGTGTGTGTGTGTGTGTGTGTGTGTGTGTGTGTGTGTGTGTGTGTGTGTGTGTGTGTGTGTGTGTGTGTGTGTGATGACGGAGCGTCATGCTGACGGTCCCCCTGAGGCCAATGTCTATATTAAACTGGCACGAAAAGGCATCTCTCTGTTTCGCTCTTTCTCTATACTGTATTTTATTTCCCATCATTACTGTAATAGTATACCATGTAGAAGCAGTCTAAATATGTGTTAAGGGTTTTGCTCCATTTTATTTACATTTCTTTTTCATTTCATTTTCTCAAAAATATTTATTATAATTGGTACTGAGTTAACTATTACAACTGGAATGAAAATAAAGTTATATAGAAATATATATATATATATATATATTTTTAAATCAAAAACTAAAGAAATGACAAAAGCACATAGAAAAATGACTCAAATTAAAATAAAAAATTATTAATTACCTGAGTGTGGAAAGGATTGAGCATATTTTTTTTTGTGTGTGAATTAAATGTATTTTAATTGTTTTGGTATTAAAATCACTTAAACGGAAATAAACTATAGGTAAATAAAAATTATAAAAAAACGTTAAAAAGGGTTCAAAGGGTTAGTTACCCAAAACTGAGAATTATCCCATAATTTATCCTAGGTGTATGACTTTCTTCTTTCAGCCAAACAAAATTTGAGCTATATTAAAAAATATCCTGGCTCTTCCCAGCTTAATGATGACATTGAATTATTATTGAAGTTTAAAAAAGCTCAACCATCCATCATAAAAGTAATCCATACGACTCCATTGGGTTAATAAAGGGCTTCTGAAGTGAAGCGTTTTTTAAAGAAAAATATACATATTCATAACTTTATATACTATAATCACTGGCTTCCGGCAACAGCATTACGTGCGTTCATGCTAGAGTCGAGTTCTGGCGGAAGAGTGACCTCTGACCCGACGCATGATGAGGCGTTGCATAAGCTTAGGTGAGAATTGATGAATGCGGAAGCGAAGAGGAGAGAGCAAAACATAAACTCTGCTGACGAATTAGAAGTCTAAAATGAGAAGTTTTTGATATAAGAGAAGATGAGCTTGAGTTTTCATACGTCAGGTCAGAGGTCACTCTTCCGCCAGAACTAGACTCGCGTACGGCTGTTGCTTTTTTGGACTTTAAAATCCAAGGTACCATTCACTCCTATCATAAAGCCTGGAAGAGCCCGGATAATTTTTAATATAACTCTGATTGTGTCTTTTTTTTGTTTTTTTTTACTGTGCAGTCGTGCTTATATATTGTTACCTGTCATTTACAGTACAGATTGTAAGTTATTTACACCTATAGGCTTGAGGGTGAGTAAATTTATTGGATCATTTTCATTTTTTGGGTGAACTATTCCTTTTTTTTTTTTTTTTACATTTAACAAATTACAACAACGAACTAAACATTCCCTGACAACCACAGTGGCCCAAATACAATGAAAAAGAAAATTCAAAAAATACAAAATACATAAAACACTATATGGTAAAAAAAAAATGAAATAAATAAAAATAAAAAAGAGAAAAAGAATGGCATTAATTAAAAGTTTCTCACCAATCAGTTAACCCTCAATGTATATACTAATAGGTGTCCATCTTTGTATGAAAGTGTCCAGTTTCAGTTGGAGTTGGGCAGTCATATGTTCCATTCTATAAAGTAAAATATCAGTTTTTCTCTCCATTGACTCATTTTTGGTGGGTGTGGCTTCATCCAATTAATTGTAATGGTTTTTCGTGCACTTAGTAGGAGGACATGCAGGATATATCTCTGGTTTTGACTACAAAATTCTTGGGGTATTCCTTCAAGCAAAAAATACAAGGGAGTAAAAGGCAGATCTACATGCACAATTTTCATAATCTCATCCTTAACCTCTTGCCAAAATGTAACTACTTTTGGACATTCCCAAAATATGTGTGTGTGGTCTCCTACTTTCCCAAACTCCCTCCAATATTTCTCTGCTTCTGGATTATCCCCAAATTTTGATATCACCTGTGGTGTTCTAAAAAACCTGATTTTCGTTTTCCAGTCAAACTCTTTCCAGTTATGACTGTTGATGCCCTTATGACATCCTGTGCATATGTTTACCCAAGTCTGGGTGAACTATTCCTTTAAGACCAGTTTATAGTAATGGACCGAATATTGTCACCTAATTAATATTCATGAGCATGCTGATGCGGTTTAGAATAGGCTCCACCCTCTGTGTGGCTGTACATTAACACAGGAAGGTTTAGGTTGTAGCCCTTGGGACACAAAGCACTTTCTCTCCATCTTTCCATGTCTCTGTTATTTTCTTTCTATTATTCTTGTCTATTCATCTTCCTCCTCCTCTCCTACCGTTCCAGTCCCGTGATCACAAAGACAGAGAGAAATGAATTGTATTCTGCGCGTGTAAACCGGAGAGACGTGTCCCGTGAAGTCTGATGTGTTCTGACAGGATGTTTTGGATGTTATGAGCGCTGGTCTGATGGCCCGTGCGGGTCAGCTGTAGTTCTGGGCTCAGTCTTTGTTCTTCTCCCTGTTGTGGCCTTTTGACAATAATCTTTGTGTGTCGCTAAAGCCGAGAGCTGCTGCTGTCCACAAAGAGAGCTCTGTGCTGTCGGGTGGGGGAGGAAGCCGAGGTTATTTTCATCATGCATTCGAAAAGGTCCTTCACACTGACAGCCATTTGTAGCCGTTTTCAATAAGAGTTGGTGATTTCAGACAACGTGAGTGACAGTGATTCTTTGTCGGAAATCGAGCAGTTTTCTATTTTCAATTGTGGAGGATCACACTGGGTAGCTCCGCCCACAGCGATCTCTCATTGGTTCAAAGTTCCTCTCCATTTAAAAAAAGAAAAGAAATATATATATATATATATATATATATATATATATATAAAGTGTGTGTGTATAGTCTCACCGTTTCCACAAAAATTTAAGCAGCACAACTGTTTTCAGCATTGATAATTATCAGAAATGTTTCTTGAGCAGCAAATCATCATATTAGAATGATTTCTGAAGGATCATGTGACACTGAAGACTGGAGTAATGATGCTGAAAATTCAGCTTTGATCACAGGAATAAATGACATTTTAAAGTATATTCAAATAGAAAACTGTTATTTTAAATAGCAATAATATTTCACAATATTACTGTTTTTACTGTATTTTGCCTTAGTGAGCAGAAGAGACTAAAAATAAAATAAATTACTCTAAAAATGCAAAGATTTCTTCAGATTTGGTCATGTCTGTAATAATTATAAAGAGCTTTATTTAAAAGGAATTGTCTATGATATGTCCTAATTAGTGTGTTTGTGTGTGTGAACTCTACATGTGATCTTCTGGTTGCTAGGCGATGGAGAGCAAGCTGCTGGTTGGTGGGAAGAACATTATTGATCACACTAATGAGCAACAGAAGATGATTGAACAGAAAAGACACGAGATTGCCGAACAGGTAACACGCATAGTTTTAATGTTTGCATTACACTAGTGGCGCAAAAACTACACACTTCACCATTAGCAATCTGTATGGCATTCTGTGCTCATTATTAATAATAACACACAACTGTGTGTAAATCTGTGTGTGTGAGCAGACACGCAGAGAGAGGGAAATACAACAGCAGGTGTTGGATCAGGATGAGGAGACATTAGAACTCAGAGAAACGTTCTCCTCACTGCAACAGGAGGTGGAAGCAAAGACCAAGAAACTCAAAAAGGTGAGACAGACACACACACACACACACACACACACACTCACAGCTGAACTGAAGTGAAGCGTGGTGTAGATTGTAGAAGCTCACATGCTGATGGCATCACATTCAGAGGTTGCTAATCATGAGAACGTCCCTCTTTTTGGACCAGTGGCTTCCAATATTAAACAACTGCGAGATACTTCATCTCATTTGATTATTCATAACAAATGAATGTACTTTATTTCCCAGTCCACCATGTTTATTTATGCTTTACAAATGTTTCTTGAGCATCAAATCAGCATAGTAGAATGATTTCTGAAGGATCATGTGACACTGAAGACTGGAGTAATGAATCACCGGAATAAATTCCATTCTTATATATTCAAATAGAAAACAGTTATTTCAAATTATGATTATATTTCACAATATTCCTGTTTTTACTGCATTTTTGATAAAAAAAATGCAGCCTTGGTGAGCAGAAGAGATTTACTTTAAAACATTACAAAATCTTACTGACCACAAACTTTGCCCATCCCAACATTACCAGTAATGCTCATTAACAAGCATTACATCACGACTCCTTTGAATGAGACTTAAGCAACCACTGAATATTGAGTGACAATATATAAATATGACAGCTCTGAGTTCCCTAACTGCTCTGTTCCTCTTGCTCCCCCTTAATTCTGGACCTTTGACCTTTGACCCCTGGAACACCCCTGACCCCACCTCCCCGTGAAAATTAAACACCTTTTATCAGTACAAGAAGGTTAGTTTGTTTTACACTTGCTCGGTTGCTGACTGTCAGAGGCTACGAGGCTAATGCTAAACGCTAGTCTTGGCATTAAAGCTTTCACAGCAACTAATTCAAGTCAATCTGCATTAATCATCATCGCCACCGCTGGCATGCTAACCACCAAAACCCTCTTTCTGAATCTCTGATGACTTCAGAGATTTATTTCTCAATAGTAGACAGGACTGAGCTCCACTGTTCCCATCTGCACGCCAATTCCTGTCAGTACTCATTACTTCCTGTTGGGTTGTAATGGAATAACTGTTGTGATGTTCAGTGGAACACACTGCACCTGACCTCACCTTCACATGCTCCTTCCTGAGCTTCACCTTTAACCCCTGCTGTGTGACACTGGACGTCTCACACTAACACTGACTGGATCCCTGACCACAGTCATAGCATGAGAGCTGATGATGAGATTCAATAGATGGATATAGGGATGAAGAAGATGAGGATGATGATGATGAGGAATGATGTATGGATGGATGATGATTATGATGAAGCATGGATAATGATAATGATGTTGATGGATGATGATAATGATGAAGGCTGGATGATGATGATGAAGATGGAAGACGATAATGATGATGATAATGATGAAGGCTGGATGATGATGATGATGATGATGAAGATGGATGATGATAATGATGAAGGCTGGATGATGATGATGATGAAGATGGATGATGATAATGATGATGATGGATGTATGATGATGATGATGAAGGATGAATGATGATGGAGGACAGATGTTGATGGATGGATGATGAAGGACAGAATAATGATTGTGATGATGATGAAGGACAGATGATGATGAAGGACAGAATAATGATTGTGATGATGATGATGGACAGATGATGATGAAGGATGGATGATGACGACGAATGATGGATGATGATGAAGAATAGATGATGATGATTATAATGATGAAGGATGGTTGATGATGTTGGTGATGAAGGACAGGTCAAGTCAAGTCACCTTTATTTATATAGCGCTTTTTACAATACAGATTGTTTCAAAGCAGCTTTACAGTGATAACAGGAAAATAATGTTGTAATAATATTGTTCAATATAAAATTAAATGTCCCCAGCTAAGCAAGCCGAAAGCCAATTTGAAAGTCACCTGACCAAAAGCCAGGTGACGATGATGATGAAGGATAGAGGATGATGGACAGATGATGATGATGAATGATGGATGATGATGATGATGAACAGATGATTATGATGATAATGGTGAAGGATGGAGGATGATGATGATGAAGGATGGATGATGATGTTGATGATGAAGGACAGGTGACGATGATGATGAAGGATAGATTATGATGGATGGTGATGACGAAGGATGGATGATTAAGAAGAATGGATGATGATGATGAAGGGCAGATGATGATGGAGAGATAATGATGAAGGACAGATAATGTGAATGGACGGATGATGATGATAATGATGAAGGATGGATGATAATGAAAGGATGGATGGAAGAATGATGATGATGGGTGCATGTATGATCGCATGTCTCTCTCTCTCTCTCTCTCTCTCTCAGCTGTATGCCAAGCTTCAGTCTCTGAAGGCTGATATTCAGGATGTGAATGATGAGCATGTGAGGAGTCGACAGGAGCTGGAACAAACACAGAATGAACTGACCCGAGAGCTCAAATTCAAGTGAGTCTGACTCCAAACACACCGGTGATGACGTCTCTGAAGCGAAGCTTTGTCAATGGATTCTGGGAACAACTCTGTCTCCAAAATAAAATAACAGCTATCTATCATACAGCTGTGTATAGTGCTTACAGCTCATGTGTCTGTCTCTGTAGATATCTGATCATAGAGAACTTTATTCCTCCTGAAGAGAAGAATAAAATAATGAACAGACTTCAGTTTGACACGGAGGAGGACCAGTGGAAGTTTCAGCCTCTCGTCCCGGCAGAGAAGTGAGTGAACATCGATCTTTGCATGTGATACATCAGATAGTAATATCATTAGCCAAACACATCCAACGCATTATTACATATCTTAGGATAATAGTAAAGTTATAAAAATGATGAAATAACACTAGTGGAAATAAGGGATTTTTAGTTTTGTAACAAAATGTATAGTATGTATGCACAATTCTTTATTGGTTTACAAAAGAAAAAGCCTTAAAGGAGCGGTAGGCGATTTGTTCTAGAAACATTTTTGTTATGCTGGTTGAAAGTCTCTTCACATCATGATAGCAATCACTACGTTAACTGGTCTAAATGTATTTATATGTATATATCAGGGGTCTCCAACCTTTCTTCATTTGAGAGCTACTTTTTTTAAAAGAAAGTGGCCGAGAGCTACTCATATAATACAGTACTTAAATCTCTTAAATAATCTCTCATATTAACGACTATCTAAACTGTTTTAGAGCTAAAAGAGTTTTGTAGGCCTATATGTCACCCTTAAATGTCAGAGAAAAGAACAGAGACAGAGATTAATTTTTTTATAGAAAATTGTTCTTTGCATATTATACTGTAAAAACACATAATTATAGTTGATTTTATAGTGCATCTTAACTAGAGATGAAATGGCATGAAAATTAATTATAGTGACCAAAACGATCACGATTATCACAGAATCCTGTTAAAAAAGTACTAATACTACACAATAAAGTCAATTCAACAAGTTTTATGTTAAAAACCAGCAAATAACAAATATAATTAGCATGAATATGCACTTTTTGTTCACATAAACATTAAAATAACTACATTAAAAATGATGGCTAGATTTTAAAGGAGTGTCTTGCGACATGTTATCTACTAACATGTGTACAAGTTCAAATGAAGTTTTGACAAAAAAGATTTATAAAAAGAAACCTCGCATATTTCAGCCTTTAAATCATTTTTATAAAAAGAATGAGTCAAAAAAGATAAATTACAGACTTTTAGAATGCACATTAGCTTATCTTTAATAGTAAAATTGGGTCCGATTTTCCCGTGGCGTCTGTCGTTGCTATGCAACCATGCACTGCGCTCTCCACAATGACAAAGTTTTAATGGATTTTTTCATCTCGCTGCGCCTGGAAAAAATGAGTGCGTCGCTTTAATTATGAGCTTCCTACATTTGAAATAACGAACTTGAGCGCGCAAAAGACGAGCTACCTCCAATGAGGCCACGAGCTACTGGTAGCTCCTCGCGAGCGACGTGTTGGAGACCCCTGGTATATATATTGTCTGTGGAAGGCGTAGGACCATAACATGTTCGTCCAATCATTGCATTTGGTCTGAATGCAGTGATACGATCTAAAAGTCCATGTATTTCCATACCTCCGCCGCTCGCGCCTCTAACAGTTCCTCCTGAACCAAAACAACCAGCTAATGCTGCGTTCACCCCATAACTACTGTAATTTGGAAGAGATGGAAACCCGTGTTGTTATACTCTGTGTGGTTTGTGACTCGAATTTATGCGTTTGAATGGCAACACTATCAGCGCTGATATGCATCTGCAGCAGTCAGATGATACAGGTCAGAGCTCTTTAAGTTATGTTCATTATTGTAATGTTATGTGCTTTGAGACATGAGGTAGTTTTACGTAGTTTCATGTAAGTGACGTCATTATCTGACACAGGGTTATTATCATTAACTAAAACCAAAACCATAAAAAACATTTTCATTACTTGAAATAAAAAAAACTTGAACTGAAATAAAATAGAATATTTAAAAAACGCATTTTATTACAGCTAATTTAAGTATTAAAATAACTAAAACAAAATAAATTAAAAATATTTTTTTAATAAAAATTTAGATATTAAAAAAAAAAGACAAAAAAAATTTATTAAAGTAGCAGTGTGTAATTTTTAGCGGCATCTAGTGGTGAGATTTGCGAATTGCAAACATCAATTCACTCGCGGCCTATCCCTCGGTTTTCAAACTCGAATGAGAAGCTACGGTGGCCGACGTAAGACAAAAGATGTCGTCGTCTGAGTCTGAGTCAGCAGCAGAGAGTAGTAAGTCAAGTTTGTTTGTTCGCTTTCGGCTACGGTAGACACATGACGTCACAATATGTCGACCCTCATAGAAGGGGATTCCCGCGCCTATGTAGATATAAATGTCTCATTCTAAGGCAATAAAAACATAACGGCTCATTGAGTAAGGTCTTTATACACCACTGAAAACATAGTTATGGATCTTATATTGCATTTCTGTCAATAGATCCTAAGCAATATCACACATTGCACCTTTAAAAGGAAAAGAAATCAATAAAATCTAATTCAAAATATTAACAAATACTATAATAGTATAGCAATGATCCTAAAATAGCAATGATCTGACATAAGTGATTTAGTGCTTTACGGAGCAGAACATGTCACTCACAGATAATGAAGTTGATGTTCTTGTCTGTTTTCTGTGTTTCTGACAGTAAATTCACACAGATGAACAGAAGACCCGTCTCTGCTGTGGGATACAAGCGACCAATCAGCCAGTACGCCAGGGTTGCCATAGCGATGGGAGCTCATTCCAGATACAGGGTATGTTTATGGAGAGAGAGAGAAAGAGAGACAGATAGATGGAAGAGTAGGAAGAAAAAGTGGAACGTAGCCAGAAGATGTTAAATGAAATGGTTGAAATGAGTTCATGTGCTGGAGCCACGTGATTACATGCACTGCAAAAGAATGTTTTAAGGATGTTTAGACATTTTTTTGCAGTTTACTTGATTGTCCCTTGTGTCCCTCCATAGGCGGAGAATATAATGGTTCTGGAACTGGACATGACTCCTCCTGTGGTGTTTCAGCTGGACTTCCCGAGGTCTCCATCTCGAGATGTTCTGCTGGACAACACCAGTTACAGAGAGAAATCAGCATCTGGACGGCTCAGAAAATCTCAGTCATGGTCAGTAAAACTTCAGAAATGCAATTATTCAACGGCTTGTTAACACAAATATCTAATCAGCCTGCGCAACACATGGCAGAAATTCAATGCCGTTCAGACATGTGCTGCATCCGAAATCACATACTGTATATTAGGTAGTTCGTGACCGTTAAAAAAGTATGTTTTATATAGTATGAATGTGTGTAGTATGAATGAAATTCGGACGTACAACATTCGCCATGTTGTCACTGTCATGTGACCTACCAGTGTTAGTTGCGTCACTTCACTGCCATTCACACATATATGTATATATATATATATATTATTTTAATTAAACATTATTTTATATAATTTATAAACCTAAGTGATTAGGTTTTTTTTAAGGATTTATGTTTGATAAGATTAAATTAGGATTATAGTGTGATATGGTCTATTGGGTAATCCGAGATTAATTTATAATCACTATAACATAGTGCTCATGTGTACATAGTTGAATCTGAGTGCAGATTTCTCAAGTATTTATGCGCTATTTTTAGAATGGAATACTTGTCTATTTCTCTTACCATTTCTGCACATTTTTGTGCGCATAAAATACTAAGACCTTCAATGCTTGACTTGTGCCTGACTTGACACCCCATTTACAGTTTAAATCTATTTCTTGTGTTAAAAATAAAACAAAAACCCTTTGATGCTCCACTAGCTGCATTAACATCTATTTAATAAAACCACAGTGTTGCATAATTCAGTCTAAAATGTGTGTTATATACTATTTTTAAACATTTATAGCACATTTTGGAAATTATAGTAAGTCATCTGGGTATTTGTGCATTAATTTGCATACTAAATGTACTCGGTACTACAAAAGTAGTAGTATGCTGTTGGTCTCAAAATAATGACATCACATGTGTTCGCAGGTGCCAGTCTCCGCATGTCATTTCCTCCTCAAGCTCCACCCTCTCTCTGGCATCATCAGGGTCCCATAGCTTGCCACACCCACAAAACATCACCATGGCAACAGCCCAGGAATAAGACTTGGAATTACCATATTACCGCCCCCTGTACGGCATAAACAATAGTAAATCAATCCAACATAGACCGCGGAAGACGGGGCGAGATGAACCGTCTGTCACCATTAACAAAGACTGGAGCGCTCGAACCTTCAACAAGATGGAAACCAGTTTGATATAACAGTGAATGTGGGACTAGACCCATTCCAACCCATCAGGACCAATAAAACGATTAATATTTGTAAAATAATTCACATTTCTTACTCTCTTGCTCTCTGTTCCTCAGGACAGTGAAGACACTTTGATTACTACCACCAACAGCACTGAAGCTTTGCCTCACCTGACACCCGAGGCTAGTTAAGCTAGTTATGTTCATTCATTTTGCTGCTTCCAAAACCGTGGGTCAACCTCAGTGTTTATGTACTGACCAGCACGGGTCCGATCCAGGAGTAGAGCCACACACACCTCGAATGATGGAAGCCAAAACGGACGGGGCTTTGGGGTCGCTCACTTCCTGTTGTAAAGAAAAGAGCTAAGCAAGAGGAACGTCTCTCTTTCTATCTGCATGTCTTACTGTATGTGTGTGTCTTTGTGATTCTGATCAGGGTTCTGGACGAGAGGCGGCTGATTGGCTGGAGGAAGAATCTACACAGGGTTCCCACGGGCTTATGGAAAACCCGGATATGTCAGGGATTTTGATTGGTTTTCCAGGCCTGGAAAGTCATGGAAATGAATAAAATGTTAAAAGTTAAGGAGATTTAATTTATGCATTTTTAAATATAACATATTAACATTATATTATATAAATATATAAACATGAAACAGAAGTGTATAAAAAATGTATGTATAAAAATGACTTTTCAAACAGGTATCATAATATATGGTGTGTGTGTGTGTGTGTGTGTGTGTATAGCCTATATATACACCATCACCGGTCACTTTATTAGGTACACCTTTCTAGTACCAGGTTTGACCCCTTTTGCCTTCAGAACTGCCTTAATTCTTAATTACAGATTCAACAAGGTGCTGGAAACATTCCTCAGAGATTTTGTTCCCTATTGTCATAAGAACATCACAGTTGCTTCAGATTTATCACCTGCACATCCATGCAAATCTCCCGTTCCAGCACATCTCAAAGCTGCTCTATTGGATTGAAATCGGGTGACTGTGGAGGCCGTTTGAGTTTAGTGAACTCATTGTCATGTTCAAGAAACCATTGATTTGAGCTTTGCGACAGGGTGCACTATCCTGCTGGAACTGGCCATCAGAAGATCTGTGGTCACAAAGGGGTGAACATGACCAGCAACAACACTCAGGTAGGCCACTACACCAGCAGCCTGAACCGTTGGTATAAGGCAGGATGGATCCATGTTTTCATGTTGTTTACACCAAATTCTGACCCGACGATCTGAATGTCGCAGCAGAAATCGAGACTCATCAGACCAGGCAACGTTTTTCCAATCTTCTATTACTCAGTTTTGTTGAGCCGTGTGAACTGTCTCCTCAGTTTGCTGTTCTCAGCTGACAGGAGTGTGTTTCTTCTGCTGCTGTTGCTCTTCTGTTGTGTGTTCAGAGATGCTCTTCTACACCTCGCTTGTAACGCGAGGTTATTTGAGTTACTGTTGCCTTTCTATCAACCAGTCTGGTCATTCTCCTCTGTCCTAAACAAGGCATTTTCTCTCACAGAACTGACACTCACTGGATATTTTCTCTTTTTCGGATCATTCTCTGTTAACTCTAGAGATGGTTGTGTGTGAAAAATCCCAGTAGATCAGCAGTTTCTGAAATACTCGGACCAGGCCGTCTGGCACCAACAACCATGCCATGTTCAAACTCACTTTAATCACCTTTCTTCCTCATTCTGATGCTCAGTTTGAACTTCAGATCGTCTTGATCATGTCTACATGCCTAAATGCATCGAGTTGCTGCCATGTGATTGGCTGATTAGATATTTGTGTTAATGAGCAGTTAAACTGGTGAACACAATAAAGTGGTCGGTGAGTGTCTGTATATATATATGCATTTGTGTGTAAAAATCTGAATTCTTTATTATTATAAAAAATTATGGAAATTCATTGGTTAAAAGTTGTGGGAACCCTGGCTCTACAACAAGCTGAGCATGTACTATAAGAGCTGGCCTTTGCTTAGACCTTTAAACCACTGCACTAACTTAAAGCAATGAGATACAAACACACACACACACACACGCCTTGCCTACTTGATTTACTTGACTCAAAGCAGGAGCCATGTTCTCCAGCCGGACGCCCCTCTCCTGTAATTATGAACAAATGTGGAGTTTGGTTATGTACAGGAGACCTGCGTGTTTGTGTGTGTCAGATGATGATCTGTGTGTTATCGGCTCATGGAGCTGCTGTCACTGGATGGAATAAAAAAAGCAGTTCTCTGGCAAAAGATGATTGTGTTTGTATATGTTTCTCTAGAGTTGGCATAATGCATACATCTGATGTAGACTTAAGGGATCTCACCCAAAAATGAACATTTATTTGTGCCATTCCAAACCTACAGTCAGTATAAAAACAATAGAAGTCAATGGAAAGTCTCAGGGTGATAGAAAAACAAATGTGTGTGTGTCTGAATACACATTCAAACGTTTGGGGTTAGTAAGATTTTTAAAGATTTTTAGTAAGATTTTTAAAGATTTTTTTGGGGGGTTAGTAAGATGTTTTTTTTACAGGAGTCTAACAAGTCATGCTCACTAAGGTTTGTTCAAAAATACAGTAAAACCGTAATATTGCGAAATATTACAATTTGAAAGAACTGTTTTCTATTTGAATACATTTTAAAATGTAATCTATTCCTGAAATGCAAAGCTGAATTTTCAGCATCATTACTCCAGTCTTCAGTGTCACATGATCCTTCAGAAATCATTCTAATGTGATGATTTGCTGCTCAAGAAACATTTCTGAATATCATCAAAGCTGGAAACAGTTCTGCTTCATATCTATGTGGAAACCGTGAAGCTTTTTTTCAAGATTCTTTGATAAAGTTAAAAAAGAACAGCACTTATTAAATCTTTTGCAAGATTATAGCCTAAATGTCTTTGTACTGTCACTTTTATTAATTGAATGCGTGATTGATGAATACAAATTTCTTCTTTCAAAACAAATCTTACTGACCCCAAACTTTTAACCAGTAGGCCTGTAAGTGATTTTGGCTCAAGCGTTTTAAATGTCAGATGGAGTCATTGAGGACACGAGTAAGACAATCTCTCTCTCTCTCTCTCTCTCTCTCTCTCTCTCACACACACACACACACACACACACACAGTCTGGATGGAGGTTTACAGTAAGGGCTGCTGATGCAGTTTATCTCCATCTTCTCTGAATAATTAACGCACGTGCCGTTACGGTTAACCGGGAGGCTGGAGGTCACGTGTGGTGAGCTGGTGTCATGTTCTGTTTAACCTACATGCGGGTCATTTCCCTTTCATTAGTGTCACCTCACCGGCTAAAGGACTGCTCACTCCTGCAGGTCGGGTTCATGATCCACTGAACTCTTTGAGAAAGGAGGGGTTTTCTGATGATGATGATGATGGAGACCTGGACTAAATGAAAAAGTTCAGTTTCACATTCCAAGCCCTGTTGACTGATATTGTGCTCATCATGTATGCGACCATAATGAAATAAAGTAATAATAATAAAACGTACCATGACGGAGACTGGGAGAGAGTCTGGAAATCCAAGAGGATCGGGTGCTCACTATAGGAATGGGCCAAAAATCCATCGCTGTTTCCATGACAACCTCTTTTTTGGTCATTGGACATTTTCCTCATGCACCAATACCCCCCTCCCCCCCCCCTCTCTCTCTCTCACACACACACACACACACACGATGTGTTTTCGTGTTTTATGGGGACTTTCCAGACATAACTCAGACAGCAACATAATGTTGTCCCAGATCCGGGCCACATCTGGTACATGTGGATTCACTGCGTACCAGATGTGGGCCGGATCTGGGCCGACACTATGTTGCTGCTGAGAATTATTTTTATACCTACAAACTGTATATTCCATTACAGAAAACGTTCAGCATTTTCACATTTAAAAAACAAAACAAAACATCCCTTAGTATAATTTATAAGCTGTTTTCCTCATGGGGACCAAAAATGTCCCCACAAAGACAAGGATTTCGGATATTGCCTTCTTTGTGGGGACATTCTATCCCCATAATGTTAGGTTCACCAGGACACACACACACACACACACACACACACACACACACACACACACACACACACACACACACACACACACACACACACAGAGAGAGAGAGAGAGAGAGAGAGTGATTAATGATTCTAAAATATTTTTTTATGATTTAAATACAACCTTGTTAAACCGTTGTATTGGCATTTTAGACTGAGAGCTCTTTTCATATTATTAATAAAGTAATGTTTTTTTAAGAAGCCGATATTAATTTGACAGTTATGATTCTGCATTTTCCAGTTTACTGAAAATCACCTCGCTGTCAGCGCCCTCTGCTGGATAAAACACACTGACTGATGTTCATGAAGAGAATCTCGCCTGTTTTTGTTTTTTTAGAAGAATAAATGTTTCCTAAAGGTTTTTTGGTTTTCTCTAAAAGAGAAATATCAATATATATTGGGGATGAAATGAGTCGCCTGAGAACTCAATAATCCACGAATGAAACAAAACAAAACAAAAACAGCTAGACTGACCCAGTAATGAAGTGCCGGCACCGCTAGATGGCAGAACAACAACATTCAAACATGACATGACTGACCTTCAGTGAACACTACACAACTCAGAAACGAGTATGTTTAGACATTTATTATTTTTACTGTTTATTACTTTTGTTTATCTCCTTTGTTGTTAAAAGATTAAGTTTGTTTAAGGATCTTAGTTGGTTTATGCTGGCCTTCCAACATATCCTACCTGTTTCGTTAGCTGGTCATCAAATTGACTAAAATTACTAAAAATGCCACATTCCGCCACTCCAGACTCGTCGGCGCGTCTGCCATATTGGAACGGTCAGCGTGTCGTCACTCAGAGTAGAACCAATGTTGCCACAACATTGTGCAGCTTCTGGTTGTGAAACCTTATATTCTAAATTTTAATAAAAAAAATGTGCATTTCAATGTGAGTGTTAAGTGCCAGTTCAAACTTTTTTCATTAAGCATGAAGAAGAAACTATTTAGACTAGTCAAGTAAAGTTCTAACCAACAACAAGTAAATTACAATATTTTGCTGTTAAAATATTCCCAAAACCACATCATGTCTGTCTTCTTTCAGAAATCAAATAAAGGCCGACTGAACATATTTCAGCTTTTCTTTTAAAATGTAGGGCCACAATCAGTAAATTACTCCAATGTAATTTCAAATTTGTTTTAATTTACAGCTGTTGCCTGATAATCCATCATTCTAATCATGCTTGTGTTGGCTTATTTGTTTGCAGTCGTACAATATAGTATACAATACTGATGTATTTACTGTATTACTGTATTTGCACTTCTTCTCCAACCAGATTTAATTTGTGAAGCTAAAGCCTGTTCTGCACCAAAGTGTCTGCAGAAATCCTTAAATGTAAAAGTTTTTATTGTGCCAAACCCTTGGAAAGCACCAGTTTATGGGCTGCGACAGTTAATGTTCAACTCATCTGTATGGTGCGAGAGCTTGAAGGGAAACTGTGTTTATGTCCATCCACATGATCACATTCTACACGGGTTTAACATGGGTTCCTGCCCTTCTAGGATGTCACAGACACACAGAAATAAACTCGCTGCTCATCAGCTGTAATTCATCTGGGGACGTTACACAACCT
>NW_027509208.1:38630000-38870000 GCF_051911475.1 Siphateles boraxobius | reverse complement strand
GATGTAATGAAACAAGGTGTTAATTATTTTTTAACTTTGACCTCCACTTTTCAAGGCTCAGCTGGCCAGCAATGCTTCACTTGTTTTGGGCAAAGCTGAAGCAATGCTTCACTTAATAGAGACCAATGGCATTGATTCATGCGTGACTCGCTGCTTTCCCCCCACGCCTTTCCTCGCGCTGTGTAATGCTGACCAGCGCTGACGCCATTCATGGTAAATACCCTTACACGTTAAAAGGATGATAGCCTACGACAAATATTTCGCTTTCCTTGGAAACGGCAACCTTTTCACGAATGTCCTTGACTTCAAAGACAGACACAGGTAATTGCACGCGCTCAGTCGAACACATTCACTGACTACGTTTACATGCAGCCAATAACCCGTTCAAAACCGGGATATTAGCAATAACCCGGTTTTGAACGGCCATGTAAACACCGGCAAAAACCCGAATATGCTCATATCCCGGATTTTAAAAACCGGGATATTATACCTGGGGTACCCCTTTTCTAACCCGAATTTTTGGTCATGTAAACGCGCATCGGCATATCCCCATATTGATGTGTGTTCTGCGCATGTTCTATTCGCAAGGAATCTTGGTCTTTTGAGTAGAGAAACCAAACCCCGCGTGCAGTATACCGGAAGTAAACATGGCGAGACGCAGCACAGCATACTTTTGGAGCGAGGTCAGTAACGTTACCAGCACCAAAGCGCAAACAAAGGCGATCGCTATCTGCCCCGAACTATTCATTATCCGCGTGCTGCTGTTGTTGTTGTCTTTGGATACAGGAAGAAGAATCGGAAATGACGCATATTGCGTCTTAAGGTTGTCCGTACGTCCAGACGCTAACCGCGCGTCGCGTTTACATCGGGATATTGCAATTCCATGTATACAGGAGTAACTCTCTCTGCTCACGCATGTAAACGGGTTATCCCTAATGTTTCAGAAACCCGAATAGTGACCTTAACCCGACCATAACCCGAAATTTGGCTGCATGTAAACGTAGTCACTCTGTCTGTTTAGGCTTAGGTCCAAATCCACGAATCCTCTGTACAAATCACCATGATAAACAGTCTTGTTATCATTTTTAACTTATTTAACATTCAATACACATGGTACGAACTACGAAGGGTGGCCTTTTGAAAAAAGAAAACGCGGTTCGTGGTTGCTGCGGTTACTTGCATTCCTCTGTGGTTGGCCTGTCAGTAGCGCGGTACTGCGATATTGCGGTTATCGCGACAGCCCTAGCTCAAACGGCAACATTAAGCACTAAAGGAAGTTCATAACAGGTCCTCTTTAAGATATTTTTGCCACTGTGGCATTTTCTTTCATTACCCTCATATGCCATTATTGAAATGATTCCGGATGTTGTACTTCCTTTATTTTTTGAACAATCTTGGAATATATAAATATTTATAGAAATGCATATTTTATTGTCATGTGAATCGGGTGTGGGGGAATATGTGCTTAATTCTCAAAACGTCTTAATGCTCCTAAAAAAAATTTCCTTCGACATGCAACTTCTTGTTTCTATCTTTTGATTTTAAGGTGAAATATGATCCGGATGTGTTCTTGACAGGTTTCATTAGTTAGTTACCTGCTTCTTTTGTGTGTTTAACTTTTGGGCTTTTATCCTTATTTGTCTCTGTACGAAATGCAAATAGAGCTCATGCCAGTCCTGTGAAATGCAAACACGCACACAGAATCTTTCCTGTTCTCCGTCACTGCTTTTCTGAATGGATGTGACGTCTCAACCCCAGCGACTGAGTTTGATCTTGTTTTTGTGCACAAAGACATTGTTCTCCATCAGTCTTTCTCTCATTCAGCTCAGACTCTGGAAAGTCTGAAAGGAAGATCAGGGCGGCTGTCCGCGGGAACCTTCGGAAAGCTTTTGTTGATCTCCCCAAAGGAGACATTCAATCATTCGCTCCACGTCACGTCAGAGAAACTGATATGAGCTGGCACTGGAAGAAAACAACACAAGCTCTGCCATCAACTCAAAGGAAATATCTTCAGATGATTAATAAAGACACTTATTAGATGCTAAATATACATGCAGCACTTTAAGCACGGATGGTGTGTGTGCACACACAGGCAGATGGAGCTGTCAGTTGTGGTCGTCAAAGCAAATGTTACTGTGGTAAATGTTTCCATAACACACAGTCTGTTACTGTAGAGAGTTCAGTAACTCAGACATTTTGTTAGTAACTGTTTGTTTAATTATTTAATTATTGTTTAATTATTACCCCACACACAGTTACTCTGGCAGGACTATGAAACCCCATAGTCTTCTGCAAACAAACATGACAATATCCAAGTTTCAGGCTGGTTGACAAAAATGGGCCAGTGCTTATAGTCGTGCAATCCAACGGTTTGTTGACCATTTTATCTGTTTTTATTGCTAACTGAAGCATTTGATGTTCTGTGATGAATTGATGTCACATTATTATACAGTCTTGATCCTTACAATTGCAAATAGTAAACATTTTATTGCTTTTTGAAATATATATATATATAAATATGCACATATTCTGTGTGTGTGTGTATGTGTGTGTGTGTGTGTGTATACTGTATATAATTATTTATTTGTATTTATTACATTTTAAATATTGTAAAGAAATTTGATATTACATAATTATAATTAATTTAATATTATATAATTTATAAAATGATTTAAAATATATTTAAAAGAAATATAACTAATATATATATATATATATATATATATATATATATGTATATTTATATGTGTGTATGTATATATATGTGTGTATAATGATATATAATTTATAAAACGATTTAAAATATATTTAAAAGAAATTTAACTAATATATATATATGTATATTTATATGTGTGTATGTATATATATATATATATATATATATATATATGTGTGTGTGTTTATGTATGTATGTATGTATGTATATATATATGTGTGTGTGTGTGTGTGTGTGATATATATAATTCCTATACGAGTAAGGATAAATGTTCCAAAAATGAATAATTTTTGAAAAAATAAAAATGTTGGCTGCTTGTATGATGAGCTGAGCTCTGGTAGCCGCTGTTTCATCATTGCTTACAGCAGTGAACCAATAATATCTGGCTGAAATATTAATATCTGGCAGTATTAGTCGGTGTGAGTATAGCAACAACATTCTGTTCTGCTTAAGTCTTCGAGAGGCCGCGGTGTCTGACATTATTACTGAGTGGCTGAACTCTGGGTTTGACGGCAGGTATGAATGGAGGATCGAGAATGAACTGCATCAGCAGAGGCTAAAATTTGCCTGACCCCCGACCCCCCCCCCCCCCCCCCCCCACACACACACACACACACACACACACACATAGACACTCCTCATATGGTGCCTTTACATAATAGTTTTCCACTTATGGTGTTTGAGTGAAAGGTCATGAGTTTGGGTGGCTGACAGGAATAGTAAACTCACTGCCGCCCATCTGTGTGTGACTGCTCTTCTACTTCCACTTTGAGGGTGTTTGGGGTTGTGGTTATACAGAGACTGTGTGTTTGAGTTAATTGCGAACTGCAGCAGCTGTTTAATACTGGTGTGTTGATCATGATACAGTATTAAAAATACATTAGACAAATGGAGTGTGTTTTGAACCAGTCTGTTTCTGTTATACTACATCAGCTTCCATTATGTGTTTTTCTTCACCTCAACCCTCTATGTGCAGAACTATAATCTGTTTGTGTATTCATGACTAGATTGTCATTTTGGCCACTTTAGCAAGCAACACCAGGGTCATGGGTTTGATTCCCACTGCATCCATGAATTGATCAAATGTACATCTAAAAGTTACTTTAGATAAAGGCATCTGCCAAATGCATAAATGTAAATTAGCAGATGAATGTTAAAGTTGTGAATGTAAACACAGATCAAATCATATTCGACTGAAAACAAGGTATTTGCATCATTAATCATAAAGCATTAGATTCACTCTGTTGTGAGTGCACTATAGTCTCTATGCTGTGAACTACTACAGTAGTGAAATATAATCGCGATTTATGGTGCTTATGCAGATTTATATTTTGTCAGAATACTTGACTACTTAAGATTTATTTGAATCACATATAGATTTCCACCCATTTGGATTAGGCTATACAGTTTTAACAAAGTATTACACTCAATGTTTATTTGCCAGTCATTAAATCATAGCATAGTTTATTATTAAGGATTTGCATTTTATTTTATTTAAATCATATTTTATTGTTGTATGTATTCAACTTGCTTAGAATCAGCAGAAATCTGTTGAATGTGAAAATTGTATTCATTGAGTAAAAAGTATGAATGGTTAAAATACAGGTCCTTTTAAAAAAATTAGCATATTTTGATAAAGTTCATTATTTTCCATAATGTAATGATAAAAATTAAACTTTCATATATTTTAGATTCATTGCACACCAACTGAAATATTTCAGGTCTTTTATTGTTTTAATACTGATGATTTTGGCATACAGCTCATGAAAACCCAAAATTCCTACTCAAAAAATTAGCATATTTCATCCGACCAATAAAAGAAGTGTTTTTAATACAAAAAAAGTCAACCTTCAAATAATTATGTTCAGTTATGCACTCAATACTTGGTTGGGAATCCTTTTGCAGAAATGACTGCTTCAATGCGGCGTGGCATGGAGGCCATCAGCCTGTGGCACTGCTGAGGTGTTATGGAGGCCCAGGATGCTTCGATAATGGCTTTAAGCTCATCCAGAGTGTTGGGCCTTGCGTCTCTCAACTTTCTCTTCACAATATCCCACAGATTCTCTATGGGGTTCAGGTCAGGAGAGTTGGCAGGCCAATTGAGCACAGTAAAACCATGGTCAGTAAACCATTTACCAGTGGTTTTGGCACTGTGAGCAGGTGCCAGGTCGTGCTGAAAAATGAAATCTTCATCTCCATAAAGCTTTTCAGCAGATGGAAGCATGAAGTGCTCCAAAATCTCCTGATAGCTGGCTACATTGACCCTGCCCTTGATAAAACACAGTGGACCAACACCAGCAGCTGACATGGCACCCCAGACCATCACTGACTGTGGGTACTTGACACTGGACTTCAGGCATTTTGGCATTTCCTTCTCCCCAGTCTTCCTCCAGACTCTGGCACCTTGATTTCCGAATGACATGCAAAATTAGCTTTCATCCGAAAAAAGTACTTTGGACCACTGAGCAACAGTCCAGTGCTGCTTCTCTGTAGCCCAGGTCAGGCGCTTCTGCCGCTGTTTCTGGTTCAAAAGTGGCTTGACCTGGGGAATGCGGCACCTGTAGCCCATTTCCTGCACACGCCTGTGCACGGTGGCTCTGGATGTTTCTACTCCAGACTCAGTCCACTGCTTCCGCAGGTCCCCCAAGGTCTGGAATCGGTCCTTCTCCACAATCTTCCTCAGGGTCCGGTCACCTCTTCTCGTTGTGCAGCGTTTTTTGCCACACTTTTTCCTTCACACAGACTTCCCACTGAGGTGCCTTGATACAGCACTCTGGGAACAGCCTATTTGTTCAGAAATTTCTTTCTGTGTCTTACCCTCTTGCTTGAGGGTGTCAATGATGGCCTTCTGGACAGCAGTCAGGTCGGCAGTCTTACCCATGATTGCGGTTTTGAGTAATGAAACAGGCTGGGAGTTTTTAAAAGCCTCAGGAATCTTTTGCAGGTGTTTAGAGTTAATTAGTTGATTCAGATGATTGGTTAATAGCTCGTTTAGAGACCCTTTTCATGATATGCAAATTTTTTGAGTAGGAATTTTGGGTTTTCATGAGCTGTATGCCAAAATCATCAGTATTAAAACAATAAAAGACCTGAAATATTTCAGTTGGTGTGCAATGAATCCAAAATATATGAAAGTTTAATTTTTATCATTACATTATGGAAAATAATGAACTTTATCACAATATGCTAATTTTTTGAGAAGGACCTGTATGTCTAGCAGAGCAAACAATATTCTAATAGTTAAAATGTATAAGATTTAAACAATTTGGATTTAATGATGAAAAATATAAAAATTATTACTTATTTTATTTAAAACCATTCAGTTTATTAGTAGTACTACTACAGAAATTGTATTGTTTCATTTATGAATGACTGACAAATATGTTTCACATCAAGAAATGTCATGAAATGCTGATTGCTCATGAACTTGTGCGGCGCCTCAGTCACAGGAGCAGATTGTTCATTAAGAGCGACGTGAGTGAACATTAGTGTGACGGTCAAAAAAAAAAAGATCACAGGACGAATGATCAGTGCTAATCGTCTCACTTTCTTCCTGTTTTCAGGCCTCTTGATGCTCTCACCTGTCTGACCTGCAGCTGAGATCAGGTAAGCTGACACTAACAGCTTCTGTTTCTTCTTAAATCTCTTTTTCTATATTCATATTCATATTCTAGTTGTATTTCAGTGTTTCATGCCCACACTACAGTTTAAAAGTTTGGAGTCAGTAAGATGTGTGTTTGAAATGTATCTCTTCTGCTCACTAAGGCTGAAATTATTTGATCAAAAATACAGAAAAAACAGTAATATTGTGAAATACTATTACAATTTAAAACAACAGTTTTCTATTTGAATATCCTTTTAAATGCAGTTTAATCTTCTAATGTCAAAGCTGAATTTTCAGCATCATTACTCCAGTATTAAAGGGATAGTTCACCCAAGAATGAAAATTCTGTCAGTATTTACTCTCCCTCATGTTGTTCAACCCCGTAAGACCTTCGTTCATCTTCGGAACACGAATTAAGATATTTTTGATGAAATCTGAGAGCTGGATCACTCCTCCATAGGCTTCTTCAGGGATTGAAACTTGCCGGCCTCGAAAAGTTATTAAAGATATCGTTAAAATAGTCCAAGTGACTACAGTGGCTCAATCTTAAGTTTATCAAGCGACGAGAATACTTTTTGTGCGCAAAAACAAACAAAAATAACGACTTTATTTCAACTATACTTACGGGGTTGAACAACATGAGGGAGAGTAAATACTGACAGAATTTTCATTTTTGGGTGAACTATCCCTTTAAGTGTCTGATTTGATGCTCAAGAAATTATTATTATTATTATTATTATTATTATCAATGTTGGAAACAGTTGTGCTGCTTCATATTTTTGTGGAAACCCATGGCACATTTTTTTCAGTATTCTTTGAGTAGAAAGAACAGCATTAATTAGAAATATATATTTGTTTGTTACATTGTAAAAGTCTTTAGTGTCTCTTTTGATCAATTTAATGCATCCTTGCTGGAAAAAAAACTTTATTTTTTATACTGATCCCGAACTTTTGTACTGTTGTATATGAAATGTGACGGTCTTTCATACCTTAATGCTTAATTAAAGATCATTGTGATTAAAACATTAAACCGTAAATGGAAGTTTCAGTGTGTTTGTGTGTGTTTGGAGCTGGTGTGTGTTAATGATTTTTAGCGTGTCTGTGTGATGAGTGTTAATGTGAGTTCAGGACACTGGAATGTTTTAGCAGAGAGGTGCTGCACGTCTGGATTCGACTGTTTGAGAAATAATTCCCACTCAAGTGTGTGTGTTGGTGCAGAAACACCTAAAATAGTTCAAATAAAAGGATTTTAAGGCAATAAAGACAAAACGACAGTGTCATCCGGTTGAAGAAGACGGTGAATGAATGAAATAATTAAATCTTACCAAGTGTTTGGATGACAGTTATAGTTGAGTTTTGTTTTACTTAGCTGTTGTCAGTGTTTGTGCCTCTGTGTCCCAGGGGATTATGGGTAAGTCTCACCGGAGACCAGCAAATCCCTGCAGGAATGTGTGTGTACACATGCTTCAGTGCTTTTCAGTCAGAGAGATTTGGTTCTGTTCTTTATTAAGATGCAACTGTTTGGGAAATTAAGTTGATTTTCAGTCAGTGAATGTCACAATAAAGTCATTGTTGAGGGGTTTTGGATGTATCGAGTGGTTGCTACTTGCTTGGTAAGAATTTAACTCTTCCTAAGAAAAGTTTCTTCCCAGTTGTTAAAGGAATAGTTAATTTAAAAATGAAACTTCTGTCACAACTGTACTTGATGGGTACATACAGTAGGATGAAAAAAATGCAATAAACATCAGGCATTTGATGAAGGTCATGGGACAAAAACGTTGCTAAAACGTTACATTTCGATAAGTTTTGCAAGTTGGTATAGTGTGCGGGATTTCTTTTTCTAGTTTATTTCAAGTAATTAAAATATAGAATAAACGTTAAATTCATGCAAATGTTAAAATCAGATAAATATTGAAACATATGTAAATATATACATATTCTTTTTTAATTTCACATTTATGTGCAATTGTGCATTTTAAGTTTGTTTTTATAACATTTTTATATGTTCATTGTCGATAATTATGACAATGAACATTTTGGAAAAAAGTAAAGTGAATAAGTGAATATTCTTTTTCCAAAATTTTTATATTTGGTTATAGTTTGATTAAGATCAGATAATTGTAATAATTTTGTAGATTTTTACATCATGATCTGAGATGTAAAATGATTAGGTGCCATTACCAAACCACTTTTATTTGAGAGAATTCAGAAATATAAAAAAGAGCCGAAACGTTTTATCTCCTGTTTACATTAAAAACTACAATATTTACGATTACACATGCAAAAATCCACTTAAAATTTGATCAGGGCCGTGATGCGACAGATATTTGAACGTGTGTGAAATAATGGAATAATCGCCTGTCTATATTTCATTTCTCCGTGTGTCTCTCTAGGATGATAGAGGAGGCGGGAAGGAAGGGGAATGTCATGGCCGATAGGAATCAGCTCTTCACAGACATGAGTGAGTTTAGCCCTCCACGTGACCTTTGACCCCACTGTTAGTGTTCGTCCACTGGTGCATTTGAATATGAAGTGACTGTTGTGTGACTTTGATTCTTCAGAGACGCAGAATTATGACACCATCCGGCTGTCCACGTACCGCACCGCCTGCAAGCTCAGATTCATTCAGAAGAAATGCAACTGTGAGTATTTCACTTTAAAACACTACCGACTAATAATGCAAAAGATGCATTTTCAGTGTTGTCTGCAAGTTCAAAAATAAGCTCAGCATGAACAAAAACTACTTGGTGTGAAAAGTATGAAACATGTAACAAGATAAGCTAGAAATACACTACTGTTCAAAAATTTGGGGTCAGTAAGATTTTATTGTTTTTAAAATAAATTAATACTTTTAGTTAGTAATTCTATTGAAAGACCTGTAAAGACATTTATAATGTAACAAGGGATTTTCATAAATATTCATAAAAAAATCTTTTTTCCTCAAACTTATTGTGCAGCACTGCTGTTTTCAACATTAATAATTATCAGAAATGTTTCTTTAGCAGCAAATCAGCATATTAGAATAATTTCTGAAGGATCATGTGACACTGAAGACTGGAGTAATGATGCTGAAAATTCAGCTTTGATCACAGGAATAAATTACATTTTAAAGTACATCTGAATAGAAAACATTTCTTTTAAATAGTATTAATATTTCACAATATTACTGTTTTTTATTGTATTTTTGAGCAAATAAATGCAACCTTGGTGAGCAGCTTTCTTTCAAAAACATAAAAAGAAATCTTACCAACCCCAAACTTTTGAACAGTAGTGCATGTTAAAAATGACATGATCACAATCTCAAGTTTAAAAGTGAGTTTCTCATGCCACTTGTTTAATTTTTATTATATTTAGAGTAATTTGGACTGACATAGTAAGATTTTTTCCTGACACATTTCATGTATTTTCTCTCTCAGTGCATCTGGTGGATGTGTGGAACATGATCGAGGCGTTCCGTGATAACGGTCTGAACACGCTGGACATCTGTACTGAGATCAGTGTGGCTCGGCTGGAGACCATCAGCACCTGCATCTACCAGCAGCTAAACAAACGACTGCCCACCACACACCAGATCAACGTCCAGCACAACACCAGCCTGCTGCTCAACTTCATAGTGGCGGCACACGACAGGTGAGTGTGTGTGTGTGTGTGTGTGTGTGTGTGTGTGTGTGTGTATTCAGGTCTTTGTGGAAGCTTTTTTGACGGTGTAACTGTTTGTTTTGCAGTGATGCTCAGGGAAGGCTAACAGTGTTTTCCGTCAAAGTGATGCTCTCGGTGCTGTGTGGAGGGAAACTGGTTGATAAACTTCGGTGTAAGTTCATGCATCAGTAGCTATGTCCCTATACCTATTTTTTATTCTGGGATAATGCATAAAAGAACCCTGGATGGAAAAGACAAGAAATGAATAAATTCTAAAAATGTGCATAAAAATACTTCATTGAGATGGGTAATTTTTTCGATCAGATAAGAAGACGTGCATAAACTACGATGAAAACACATTTACTGAATAAATCCCTTGATGCGCAGCATAAATCTCACATAACTTTGCTTCAATTGACGATGTGATTGGATAACTGGACTAACAAGATGAGCCATTTCATCGCACTGCATCTCAGATGCTGGTTTGATCATTCTGAAATGCCTGAGCTAAAGTCTGTCATCAAAATGGTTGGGTGTAATGTAGGGCTGACTCATAATAGTCGACTAAACGTTAGTTGAGAAAAAGAGGCTTGGTTGAGTTAGTCGCAGAAAAAACTCCACAGGAATTGTAAAAGTTGTGCAGTGACAGATCCATGCAGTAATATTTCTGGTAAAGTGTGGTAGCATTACGAGAGGATAAAGAATGACCTCAAACATTACTTATTTAAAACATGCAAGTAGAAGCCTAAAAATAGCCACTTTACATGGCCGCTCGCTCTAACATTAACCTGGATAAATGTGCGCTAATATTAGGCGCATATTTGCTTAATGCACGACAAGTTTAACTTCACTTCCACGTCTATGCCACTGGAGTGCATCTTCTTAAAGATCTTAGCAAGACCAGGAGCTCACTTCTTCCCAACAACATGGACAAACCCATGTTCCTTCCTCATAATGTGTCTGAGATTGGAGGGGGAAAATCTGACTGATCAGCTAATTGCTTAAATAAATGACTAATAATCGACTTGGAAAATCTTTAGTCGGGGGCAGCCCTAGTATAATATGACCTCCCAGAACCATTTCACACGATTGCGTTTTCCATACGAACACAAGATAACATGACAGCGTAGATTTTGTGTCGTCCGCACGCTCTGAGACGCGAGGCATTTTCAATGTAGGAAAAATGAGCCACAGTTGATTCCCTGAATGCAGCAACTTTCATTTTTATCACAGATATTTTGCACCAATTTCCCAGGAACACATGCTATTGAAACGATGTTTTATGCAGTATTTTAATTTTGCGCACAAGTTAAATTAGAAACTTTGGATGGAAATACAGCTTTTGGATAATAGTGGCTTAGCTGTGAGATTTCAGCAGTGCCGCCCACTAGTGGACAGACATATGCATGACAATACTTTTGAACGTTCTGTGACCGAAATAACGAGTGTGTTTGTGTGTGTTAGATATTTTCTCTCAGATATCAGATTCTCATGGTGCGATGATGATGGCCAAGTTCGACCACTTCCTCCAGGAAGCGCTGAAGCTGCCCAATGCCGTGTATGAGGGGCCGTCCTTCGGCTACAAGGATCACTTTGCCAGATCCTGTTTTCCTCAACAAGTAACAATTTTACACACATTTCTTATGATTTTGATTTTAAAGAAATTAATACTTTGATTTATTCAGGATTCATTAAATTGAACAAAAGTTACAGTAAAGACCTTTATAATGTTACAAAATATTTCTATTTAAAAAAATTTTTTTTTTTATATTATCAGAGAACTCTGAAAAAATGTCTTATGGCTTCCACAATAATATGAAGCAGCACAACTGTTTTCAATATTGATAATAAAAATGTTTCAGCATATTAGAATGATTTCTGAAGAATCGTGTAACTGAAGACTGGAGTAATGATGCTGAAAATTCAGCTTTGCATCACAGGAATAGATTGCATTTTAAAATATATTCAAATATAATTTTTTTTAGAATATAGCTATTTTAATTTGTAATAATATTTCAAAATATTTCAGTTTTTTTCTGTATTTTTGATCAAAAAATTGCAGCCTTGGTGAGCAGAAGAGACTTAAAAAACATATATATATATATATATATATATTATAGTAATCATAATAATAATAATAATAATAATTAAAAGTTAATTAGATCAAAATAAATACAATCAACTATACTGTAGTGCACATCCAAAAACTATTGAAAACTACTAATCATTTTTCAGTATATAAAACGACAAAGCGAGAGCGTCATTGTAAAACAGATTGCGGCTTGCTTTATCTCGTCATAATATTATTTTTAAAAATTCCATCAACGATTATATAATTAAAAAATCAAACAAATGCTCAGCCATAACCTATTGTACAATAAAACAGGTGAATTTTTTTTGATTGACAGATGAATCCAAGCCATATCTAGAGACATATGAGTGAACTCTTTTGACTTGTGTTGGTTAGCAGACACACAGCAACTTTTGCACAGGACAGTCAGAAAATACAAAAATGTGTAAATGTTGGCAAGTTCTGTGATGGAGATTATAGAGTGTGTGTGTGTGTATGTGTGTTTAACAGAAGAAGGTGATGCTGAACATGTTTCTGGATACTCTGATGTCAGATCCTCTTCCTCAGTGTCTCTTTTGGCTTCCTCTGTTGCATCGGCTTGCAAACGTGGAGAACGGTAACACTCGCTAGGAATTTTATGCGCAAATTAATTCATATTACTCAAATTTATACTGCCGTGACAAAGATAGAGCTTTGCCTTATAACAGACGTCATGATCATTAATTTTGTAGTTTAATATTCATGTTCCACTTCCTGCACATTGAATCTCTCTCTCTCTTTCTCAGTCTATCATCCGGTGGCATGTTCTTTCTGTCGGTCGGAAAGCATGATGGGATTCCGTTATCGCTGTCAACAGTGTTTCAACTATCAGCTGTGTCAGAACTGTTTCTGGCAAGGACATGCGAGCGGAAACCACAACAACCAGCACGAGATGAAGGAGCATTCGTCCTGGGTGAGGATCAGCTGCATCTGTCATGTCTTGTTCCTTCATTTTTTTAATAATGTTATATTTTTTCTACTAACTTGTAATGTTACTCAGGATCATAATTTAGTTTGTCCCTTTCCATGGGGAACCTTAAAATATCAAGAAATGATCCACCTTTTATACGCCCCATTACGCTTTGCGCGAATTACAGGTTTGGCTTCCATTAAACTGTGAAGAATCAGTGAGGTTTCGATCGGTAAACGCAATAATAAGCATTTTCAAAAACTGTGTACAATGAGATGAAATTATTCAACATTTAAAAGGACATTCAAAAGTGTAAAAGCATTAACAAATTTTACAATAGATCATAAATGACCCCTAGAGCATGATATATTTCCACAGCAATATTGTTAAATCTCACTGTGATAATGTATGTAACTTAATCAAAAATGTTTGTTAACTGGAACATTGCGTGGTAATATTTCAAAGAGATTTCCATCATTTTGACTGCCAATAAATATTGTATTTACCTGCTTTATAAAATAAACACTGATAATATTAGGATTAGAAGTGAAAAGGAGAGATAGTTATATTTTAAAGCGTCCGTGTGAAAACAAACCTGGAAAGAGATGTGAGGATTTGGGGAGATAAACATGAGATTTTTAGTGCATTCCAGTGAATTATTCATGGGTTATATTGTGAATTAAATCCACAAATGCGCAGTAAATGTTTTTTTCCCCCACATACTGTTTCAACAGAATACAAAGAAAAAAAAGAAAAGAATCCGGATGAAAAGAATGCAGCGACTGAAAAGAGCGACAGATATTCTTGTTATACCACGTCACATTAAAATACCAAGCGTTACGTTATTCTCCTGATGTCTGAAAATAGAACATGAAGGGAATTTTACAGCTCATTCAGTTAAACTGACGGATATGGATTATTTGTAGCACAACCTTATGATTTGAAATATTTGTTTCAGTCTTTTTGAGTGGAACTTCCCCCGACCGGAAGTGCCTCCCATAGATTTATAAAGCAGTTGGCTCCTTTGGGAAAAGGTGGATAAAAAGGTTGTTTTTTTCCCTCTGAAAAAGAATGAAATCTTAAAAGTGATACATTTCTATAGCAAATAAACATTTCTACACTACCATTCAAAAGTTTGGGGACGGTATCATTTTTAAACAAAGTCTGTTTTGTTCACCAAGGCTGCATTTATTTGATTAAAAAATAGAGGAAAAACTGTAATATTGTGAAATATTATTAGAGTTTAAAATAACCGTTTTCTATTTGAATATATTTAAAAATAAAATGTATTCCTGTGAGGTCAAACCTGAATTTTCAGCATAAATATGTTTGTGGAAATTTAAATGTCTTTACTGTTTGATACGTTTAATGCATCAATGCTGAATAAAAGTTTTTTTGTTTGAATCTAACCCTAAACTTTTGAACGGTAGTTCCGTTACTTAAATAAATTATGACTCTCTTGATGTTTTAATGATTTTTTTTTCCCATTGTCCGGGCTTCCCACAGTCTGGGAAATTTCTGTATTAAATGCACCGTTTTTAATATGCAAATGCATTCTGTTATTTCATCAAAAACAGTCAAGAAACACAGTGGATGGATACAAGTGGAAACTCTTTTCATCTTTTGGAGAGTTTCAGTTTTGGTCTCTTATTATTTGTGTGTGTTTGTTCCAGAAATCTCCAGCTAAGAAGTTGGGCCGTGCCATCAGTAAATCTTTGGGCTGTGTGCCGAGTAGAGAGCCGTCCCACCCCGTCTACCCAGAATACCCCGAGAAACCCCTCGACCTGTCCAATATAGTGTAAGACAATCACACACATACACAATCCTCAGTCTGGGGCCATTTTGGAAGTGTTGGGAATGTTTCTATTGGTTCATGACATCACATGATCACATTGTCTTTGTGGACACACCGATGAGGGTCAGACACGATCACTCGACGGAGCATAGAGAGAGACCGAGAAGGAGTTTACTTTTATTATCTGCTTACAGGCGTGAGGTCAGTTATAATTCTGTCCTCATTCAGGCGTCTTTTGTCTTTTTCTTAATCCGCCTGTTTTTCCTCACGATCTCGCTCTGTTTCTCTCTCTGTTCTGTCTGTGTTGTTTCAGGCTCTTATTTTTGCATGACTAACCAGTGTATGTGTGTGTCTTTGGGTCAGTTGAACAGTGTAATGTTTGATTTATTCTGAATGCATGCGTTTGAGTGTTTGTGAGAGAGAAAAAGTGTGTATTGTTTTCAAGTTGACAAATATCATGTCCATGAACCTTTGTCAACATAAATCAGATTTTAGGTTAAAATGTATAATGGAGATTAACTGTTGGTGCTTTCATTCATGTTTCTCTCAAATTGCATTTGTTGTCACCTTTAGATGTTTTGTAGTTCACTACAGTGTAATAAATTAGATTTAAAAGAACAAATATTCTGTCTCTCAATGAATGTAAAACTATGAAATCTGCAAGAATGATTAAAAACAAGTTGTTAAAATTGTTTTAGATATATTTCCTATTTTATAATAATGTTAGATTATATTTAATATCTAAATGAAATTTATATCCAGATATTATCTATTATTTTATTATGTATAGATACCCATTTTTTTTTTCTTTCAAGTCCTCCCCGTCCAATGGGAAACATGAATGAACCAGCCCCGCCCTCTTCTACAGGCCACACCCCCAGTAAAAGGTAAGCACACCTGCTCTTCACCTTTGAACTTTCAGATGAAACTAGAAAGAGACAGTTAAAGAACTGTTATGAACTTTTTATATCATTCAACTTTATAATTTCTACTAGACTTATATTTCAAAAGGAATATTTATCCATCTTTCATAATATACATCATGATGTGATGCCTGTAATCACTATTTCAGTTTTTGGTGATTTTAATTTTCTTTTTTTAAACAAAGTTAATCTAATTTAGATATACAATATTGGCCATTTGTTGGTTATTGGGAGCATGAAAATAAAGATTGACTTTATCGATTATCAGTTGCTTTTGGCCGTAAGTTTTATATTGGCCTTTCCAGGGCTAAAACTAACTGCTAACTGTCAGTGACTTGATAAAATGTACTGGCCATAAATATTTTTACTGTCCATGTGAGTGTGTATGTGAGTGAGTCTGTATGAGTGTGTGTGTGTGTGAGAATATGAGTGTGTGTGTGTGTGTGTGTCTGTGAGAATATGAGTGTGTGTGTACTGGTTTGGCTATACTTGTTAGGGCTAAATGTCCTCAATTATATTGTGAAATATGACAACCTACTAGTGATGACATTTCACTGGTCCTCACGAGTTAAAAAGGCTAATAAATCGGCCAAAATAAGTTTTTATTTAAATCTAGTGTTTTGCACATGGTTTTATGAGGGTTTTGTTTAGGGGTAGCCATAGAAAATATCATTAACCTGATATAAAATCCATGGAAGTCAATGCGATGTCCTCACTAATATAGTGAAACAAACATGTGTGTGTGTAGACTGCCGACTCTAGCTGCAGCTCAGCGAATGAACGAGGAACATGCACTGATCGCAGCATATGTGAACAAACTCCAGAGCAGCCCACGGTGAGTGTGTGTGTGTGTGTGTGTGTGTGTGTATGTGTGTATCAGGTGAGGTTATTTAAGGTCTTGTAATAATATTTTCTTCGTGTGTGTAGTGCATTAGACAGTCCTAGCCGAACGGATGAAGAGCACAAACTCATTGCACGTTATGCATCGCGTCTGTCAACGGACCCTGGACACACAGCAGTGAGTTACACACACATTTACTCTCTTTTCAAATAATGCTCACTACAGACATACTTCATATCCAGCAATATTACTGATTTAATTGCACTGACCCTATCGGATGAACTGTATTGAGCTGCAGCTGAATAATGACACTATTGTCTTCTGCTTTATAGCTGAATCCTTTTTTTCTTTCAAAGCTGAAGTAGTTTACAACATCAACACTGTTGTTGAACTGAACTGAATCAACATTGAGCTGAAAAAATAAACTTTTTTTCTTCATTGGTGTTGCTAATAGCTGAATTAAACTTGTTTCATAATGTTTTCACGGTTATTGTTACTTTCCTGTTCATTATTATAAATCTGCTTTGAAATTATTTCCATAGTATATAAAACGCTAGAAAAAAATGTCTTGACTTGACATATACAAGATTAAAAACAAACAAAGCCTTTTTACCTTAAATACACACCCAAATAAAGGTTTAGTCAGATTTAGCTCACTGTTAGGGACAGTTTTTGTCTCCAAACTATAGCTAAGCAGGTGCACACAGTAAAACAGTCATATGTATTTATTCCTGCTGCTCTTGTGAATCACAGAGACCTTCAGACTTCAGCTATGACACCAACAAACAGCAGAGAGAACTCATCATGCAACTGGAGAACAAGAACAGGTGCACACAACTTCATATGAAGAAGTTTTCATATCGAGTTAAATCCTGTGGTTTTAGATTTCAATCTGAGTGAGTGTGTAAATGATAATACTGCGGCGTCGTGTGATTTCAGGGAGATTTTGCAGGAGATCCAGCGTTTGCGAGCGGAGCACGAACAGGCATGTCAGCCGACTCCAGAGAGAGTCCAACAGAACCCGACGCTGCTGGCCGAACTCAGACAGCTAAGGTGACACAGTCTATGCAAAATTGCAAAAATATTTTTTACTGTGTAATGAAGTTTGTAGTTGTGGGAAGGAGGAGGCGGGAACCGGCGAACATTCAACACTTTTAATAAAATAGATAAACAAAAACAAAAGTATAAGCCAGCAGCCCCTCACGAACGACTGCTGGCCACACAAAACAGAAACAAAACACAGGTTCAGGCCTGTTCCTCTCTCGATCTACACAGTAGTCGCTCCTCCTTTATGCTTCCGCTCCTCCGTGAGAGATACGAGACCGGTGCGTCTCACAGGTGTCCTTCATCATTAATCACGCCAGCGGCCTCGCGCCGCTCTCTCACGTCCATCGACCTCGTCCTGCTCGCCACATACGGTTTTAAAAAATATATTATTTTGGCTATTTTGTCTGTAATGATCACAACAGCTTACAGAACCAAAATATACATTTATGAATAGTTTATATAAATGTATGGTAACACTTTACGTAAGGTTTCATTTGTTAACATTAGATAAATACATTGGTTAACACCAACTAACAATGAACAATAGGGGTAATCGCCGCTGACACGAGATCAAAACCAAAGCATTTTATTAAGGGTGTGTTCCACTTGTCAGGTTTGGTTCGATTAAAACTGACTCGGATGCGTTTGCTCTGTTAGTGCGGGTTTTTTTTTTCTCAATAAGTGTGAACGCTGCCATCCGAAACCTGGTGCACCAAACAAGCGGACCGAGACCCATCATTGATGACCAAGGGTGACCACTTACAAACAAACTCTGGTGCGGTTCGACTGAAATATGAATGCAATGTGGACTAAATACATCTAAACGAACCAAAAACAGGACATGATGTCACAAGATGTGATCCAAAAAGGACAGAACGCTTAAGTACTGTACCAGCGGCTGGTTGCATAAACTGCTTAGACTAGTCTTAAAAGTTAGTCATCTAATTTTTTTCTTCAAGAGTTCTGAGTTACATAAAAAGGTAGATCGGCCTAATTTGAATCAAAGTTTAATCAAGTTTATGCAACTGTCCCCTGGTTCCTCTCATCATAGTCATGATGTTGCCCATTATAGTTCAGTACAGGCCTCAGAAACACCTCTCCTTGCAGCTGATCTTCGTTTGTGTGCAACAGAGAAATTCCTGCTGCTGTTTTGATTCGTTTACAAATTTTATAAGCTCTTCATGAGTTCTCAGCTGGTCAAATAACATCATATAAGCTCTTCATGAGGTTCTCAGCTGGTCAAATAACATCATATGTACGCACATACACAGAGTGCATTTAGCCCAGCTCTGTCACAGTGATTTTGCATATTAAGATATGTTCCTGGATCAACAACCTTTGTTGATTCTGGAACAAGATTCCTGTCCCTAAACCTAAACCTAATAACCATAACTTATCCATAAAATCAGAGGGAAAGATAAGTGAATAAGAATGGTGTATAAGCACCTAACCCTTTTTTCAAGTCTAAACTTTTGATAATAACTTTAAACCTATCCCTCTAATCTGATTGGATTGGTTGTTTGGAATGTTATTCAAGGATCAGCAAGGATGTTGATCTAAGAACATGTTATACTTGGTGAAATCACATTCACTGCCCAGCACACAAAATGTGCATCATAAATGCTATTTTTTGTTTTAGTTCAGTGACTGTGAACGCTAAGATAACTAGGACTATGGGTGTTTTCACACTTGTAGTTTGGTTATTTTGGTTTGGATACAGAACCCTAAGGCATAGGGATATGTTCACAACCTGATTGGTCGGATTTTATGGCGTATATATCGCGACAGAACTTATCGAACATCCAAAACAATGCTGTGTTCTGGGATAAATACGCTTGTTGTATCTGCGTAGCTACATATGATGTTATTTTGACCGCAGGGATTAAAGTTCTCCGTCGCTACGACGGATTTCCGTTAATTGCAGCGAGTCTAAGACTGATTTCCGTCAATTGCAGGGTTCCCGTCTGTCCTTAATGTCTTAAATTCACTTTTCATAATGTTAAGGCCGTAAATAGGCTTTCATTTCTCAAATAGTGTGATAAATGTCTTAATTTTAGTTTGAATAGGTCTTAAATTAAGGAAAGGCGAGGTGTATTCATAGGCCTGTCGCGATAATCAATAAATCAATTAATCGCACGATAAAAAAAATTAGCTCGATAATTTTTCCGGCCGCGATAATTTACATTTGCATGCTTGTTTTGTTTTCCTCGTCTCTCTGTCTCTCTCTCTCTCTCTCTCTCTCTCTCACTCTCTCTCTCTACCAAAGACACTGGATGACAATATCAACGCTGACCGCCACACATTGATTTTCAAATGTTTTTTTTTGTTTTTTTTACTGAGCCTATTTACAATCGTATTTGATTGCAGAGCGCCGTAGCGTGTCCCTCTCTCTCTCGCGCGCGCGCTCTTTCACCCTCATATGAGGCGACATACCGCCGTCTAGGGCTTAAATCAAACTTCATTCACGCACACATAGGCCTATATGAAACACTTGCATACACATTAAGTAGTCAAACATACATGTATACTGCTGAATGCTCAAACTCTACACACACGGGAACGAGATGCGCGCACACAAACTCTCCACGCACATATGAGACGCGCACAAACACACAAACTCGCGCACACTCATATGAGACGCGAGCGCAAACCCAGTCTGTCGTCATACACAGTAATACGAACAGTAACATTGATGCCGTTTTACTCTATCAATTTGAGCCAGAGTCATAATCCTTTGGAAGTGCACGTAACAGCAACAACAATGGCGGACTATATGTTTGTGATCGTGCTACTGAGCCTATTAGCTTTACTAAAGCCATATATATAAACACTAGATGTCGCCTTGGGGTTCTAAACATGCGTCAAAACCGCCGCCATCTTGGAACAGGGGTCTTTTCATAGGAAGTAGCTAGGTAACGCTGAATGGATGAAGCCGGACTTTTGTGCTGCGTATGGATGTTCACACGAACAAAATCTAAAAACCAGACAGGTAAGGATTACATTTCACAAGAATGTGAAATTTTGTAAATTTTTTAAAATTTCTTTCACCCTCATATGAGGCGACATACCGCCGTCTAGGGCTTAAATCAAACTTCATTCAGGCACACATAGGCCAATATGAAACACTTGCATACACATTAAGTAGTCAAACATACATGTAAACTGCTGAATGCTCCAACTCTACACACACGGGAACGAGATGCGCGCACACAAACTCTCCACGCACATATGAGACGCACACAAACTCGCGCACACTCATATGAGACGCGAGCGCAAACACACAAACTGTCCGCGCACATACTCATATGAGACGCGAGCACACACACACACAAACTAGTGCAAATACTCATATGAGACGCTTGCTCACACAGTATATGATGCATATGATTCTCAGTGTGAACGGAAGTCACACATGTGCATTTTTTGTTAACAGAGACAGAGTCCATTGCTTTTATTGTTTTTTTTTTTTTTTCTTCATTTAAATAGTCTTTAGAAATAAAAGTTTATTGATCTTTGAAAAGGTGTACCTGCATTATTATGCCATTATCATCATTATTTTAGATGAAAATGGTCTCAGAAATTTTATCGCTCATTCTATCTTTATCGCAATAATTTCTTGGACAATTTATCGTCCAGCAAAATTTGTTATCGTGACAGGCCTATGTATTCACCCTGCTGAGGGGGATGTGATAAAGCCTGGATTGGAGCGAAAGCACGTTCCTCTCTCCACTCTAACATTCTGTAATCACTTCGCTTATGGTCCAGTCCGGGTTTTCAATTCCCGCTCACGGAAAAACTGCTCCGTGTCCACTCAATTAATCTTATGCCGGGCGTACACCAAAGGATTTTCACAGTCCCAGACTAAAGACCGGCAGTCTTTAGGAATCTTACTGGAGTCTCGGCGCGCTCCCGTCGTTTCAATCGTTAAATGTGAGGTGATAATCTTCAGTCCGCGACCCGATTTACGCCAGTCTTTCTCTAGTCTTTCATATCAAACATGTTTGATATTATCGCAAGTCTTTAGTCTGAGACTAAAAACTGTGAACCCAAGTCTTTAGATGTGAGCTGATAATCTTATAAAGTCTTTTCTAAATCTTTTCAAAGTCTTTAGGTGTACAGAAAGCATTAGTTTTGGAGAAGTGCATGTCAGGCTACAGCTGGTTTGCTGCGGTCCGAATCCGAGCGAGTTTGTTCCCTGCGCCCCCCGCAGCGTTGGTCTGGTTTCACATTCAACTTAATTCTATCGAACCCTGGTACGTTTGCGTGCATATTACGTCAACGCAAACGTGCACGGCGCATGATAGAAAACAGAACGCGGGTCAATATTGGCCGTTGCTCAATACCAATAGGCTACGCAAACTTCGGACTTGCGTCCTTGATAGTTCGGGCTTGCCAAGTTCGACTCAGGAGAACGAACTCCCGAGGACGCTAGTCCGGTTATTCTGCAAACGGAACCGCAGCGTTCTTGATCGCGTTCTTGATCACTCAGCTCGCTCTGGCTACTCCGGTTATCTCTTTATGTATATTTTAGGCAACAATAAAACGAAATATGGTATAAAATACAACTCTGCCTCTTTTCATCAACAATAAAATGTGATATATACAAAACACCTCTTTTCATTTATAAATGAACATATTATCATAAACATATTAGGCCTATATGGCCACACAAATGTGGTTCAGACAACGCACATTGATTATCTTCACTCCATATATTTATAACAACACGAAATATAAAACGCAACCCTGCTTCTTTTTGTTTTCATTTTAAAAATATGAAACATTATTGATCATTAAAACTGACATTTAACAAACAGAGACAGGGTTGTATCATTTTATTTTATTATGCCTGTACACATACAAGAGAATGCATAGTAAAATATATAAAGAATATTTTATATATTTAAGAATATATAACATTACACAACCCTGTCGCTTTTTGTTAAATGTCAGTTTTAATTATCAATAATATCCATAAAAGTATAAGTAGCCTAATATGTAGGCTATAAGAAGCTATACAATGAGAAATAAAGCAAACAATTCAGTCAAACATTAGTCAGCTCTCTAATAGGCTACAAAGTTAAAGTTAAATAGCCTAAATATATAAAGTTATGAAACTTCACTTTGCCCTAAGCCAAAACGATTTGCCATTAAACAAACTATATATTAATATAATTTAGCATTGTTTGGTCTTATAAGATAAATAAAAACATGCACTGAAAAGTTATGTAGATGGTTGATTATTTGTCAAGCTAAGTAATTTTTTTTCATAGATTAAAATGGCTTTTAAAATATGCAAACTGGCAATATTAAAATAGTTTAAAACATCTCCCCTTAAAACGACATTGGTCTCGACTATTTAAATAAAGTTAAAGGAATATGACTTGGCCTGAAAAAAATTTCAGTCAGAAGAATTTTTTTCACTTTAATCCCTGTGACCAGCTGAAAACTCGTGAAGAGCTTATGTAATATGTAAAGGAGTCAAAACAGCGACAGGAATCCCTCCTTCACACACACAAACGAAGATCTGCTGTGAGGAGACGCGGTTCTGATCCTGTACTGAACTGTGATGGGCAACATCGGGGCTACGACGAGTAAAACTAGGACTAGTTTTAGGGGTGGTGATGGCGCAGTGGATAAGACACATGCCTTTGGTGTGAGAGACCCAGGTTGGAATCCACTGTGAGACAACAATGTGTCCCTGAGCAAGACACTTAACCCCTAGCTACATTTATTCATTTAGCTGACGCTTTTATCCAAAGCGACTTACAATTGCTATATATTTCAGAGGTCGCATGCCTCTGTAGCAACTAGGGGTTAAGTGTCTTGCTCAGGGACACATTGGTGTCTCACAGTGGATTCGAACCCGGGTCTCTCACACCAAAGGCATATGTCTTATTCATTGCGCCATCACCACCCCCTCGTTGCTCCAGAGGCGTGCGACCTCTGAAATATAGCAATTGTAAGTCGCTTTGGATAAAAGCGTCAGCTAAATGAATAAATGTAAATGTAAAAACAGACATGCTTGAGCATTCTGTCCTTTTAAGGGTCGCATCTTGTGACATGTCCAGTTTTGGGTTCGTTTACATGTCTTTGGTCCATGTTGTGTTCATATTTCAGACGAACCGCACCAGAGTTTGTTTGGAAGCGGATCGAGTTGCTTGTTTGGTGCACCAGTGTTCAGATGGCCGGGTTCAAATTAACCACAGTAACAGAGCAATCACACCAGAGTTTGATTTAATCTAAACAAACATGCCAAGTGTGAACACAACCTAGAAGAGCCAGGACTAATTGTATAATTTACTTTTTGGTCCGAACTAAAAGAACCAAGAGAACTGAACTACAAGTGTAGTGTACAATGGCACAGTGATTAACTAGGAAACCTAAAAATGGCACTTCTTTGCAAGAAGGTTGGCGACCCCTGGTCTAAGGTGTGTGTGTGTGTGTGTGTGTGTGTGTGTGTGTGTGTGTTAGGCAGAGGAAGGATGAGCTGGAGCAGAGGATGTCATCTCTACAGGAGAGCAGGAGAGAGCTCATGGTGCAGCTAGAAGGACTCATGAAACTACTGAAGGTACCGCCACACACAGGCCAAGAGATCATGGGAAAAAACTTGTTTTTGGAGTGAACTGTAATATTTCCGCCACTGGAGGGCGTCACTCTCTTTAGCATTCAGCATTTGAGCCGCTTTCTTTTCTCACACACTTGATCTAGTTTCCCACTTTTTCATTTCTTCTCTTTACAGATTAGAGTTGATAGTGTTGATAGTTGTTTTCGTCATCTTTTTCTCTCTTCTGTTTTTCACTCCCTCTGTTCTTTTCCTCCATCTCTGTTCTGTTCTCGCAGGATGAGGAGCAGAGACAAGCTGTGAGTGTGTGTTTTATTATGCATGAGAGAGAATTTACCGTGTGATTTCAAAAACAAAAAAATCACAGTACAAGAAGACAAATAAATATGTAGATAAATAGAGCTGTTTGGTTTTGAGTACGAAAACATGGAAGAGAATTAGCATTTTAGAGAAAATCTTGAGCTTTTTTGTTTTAGTTTTTTTGAGAATAGCAGTTCTTGATTTATGAGTGAAATAAAGCTAACGAAAACATTAATCACATACTGCTCTTAAAATGTAAGTTGCTAAATAAGCACAATGTCAGAATGTGAGTTAACGCACCTCACAAATCAGACAATCACTTTTTTTTTATCCGGCAACGTTAGAAACATGTTTTAAAAAACATGTTTTAAAAATGTACCTTTTGATTTCTGACTGGGTGTAGTTCAGAAGGTCTCTTCAAGTAATATATTAATTACAGACCTTATTTAACCTAAAAATCTAAAATTGCTATTCTAAAAATGCTCAGGGAATTTTGGGCTGGTCTACAAATGGACATCACCACTGAACAGCTCTAGACTTACTGATGTTGTGCTGTTGTTTTCCCACCAAAAACGATTCAGTTCAATTCACGTTTATTTGTATACATTCACAATACATATCGTTTCAAAACAGCCTTACAGAAAATGCATGTTTCAGTGTTACAGCGTGGATGATGGTATTTCAAGGAACTAGCTTTGTTGTTTTTTAAAGGAATTTTATAAAAAACTAAAAGAGGACACCTACAGTATAAACTCATGAAAACAGTTTTCCAACCATTCGATTATTACTAGGTTTCTTTTTGTTTTGTTGCCAGAAAGTATTCTACCAAGTGTAGAATATATTTTACATTTAATTTAAGTGTATTACGTGGTAAAGGATCCATGGCAGCATCCTCTTAAACCAAAGTAGTAAAAAACTGCTTATGCACACTATTGTTAACTAAAACATAAACTAAAACTATTAAATATTGGTTTAGTTAATGGAAATAAAGCTGAAATAAAATATTAATATTAGACGACAAACTAAAACTTAAAAAAATCTTAAACATTTCAGTTAGTTACAAAAATATTAACTCTTAAACTGAAAAAATAACAAAGTAGAAGTATTAAAAATAGAAATTAATAAAAATGACAGAAATACATACAAATACTAAAAATGTAACTAATCAAAATGACAAAAGCACATTACAAAATTACTAAAATTAAATCCATTTACTCATCCTAATGTTGTTCCAAACCTGTATGAGTTTCTTTCTTCTGTTGAAAACAAACAAAGTTATTTTAAAGAATGTTGGTAATCAAACAGGTGACATAGCCATTGACTTCCATAGTAGAAAAAAAAATCATTGGCTACCATCAAATGTTTGGTTACCAACATTCTTCAAAATATAATCTTTTGTGACTCATACAGGTTTAAAAAAAACATGAGGATGAGTAAATGATGTGATTAATGTGATTAACTAATGTGATTTCCATCAGTATATTAAGACTTTGCATGTGAGAGAAATTGTTCAGTGTCTCATGCTTGTTCATGTAAAAGTTATTTTCCATTTGTTTTCATTTATTTTCATTTAGACTTTTTTCTCTCTTTCTTTTCCTCCCTTGTTTAACTTCCACTGTCTGGTGTAAGTTCTCACAAAACAGTCTTCCCGTGTGTTATCAGGAGTGTGTAGCATTTGTTTAAATTTTTTATTATGTTTTCCAAAAATCTGTATTTTTGACTCAGTCTTTCTTATTTAATGAGTTTGGCTTTAGTTGTGATGTGAATAGGCTTGACTTGTATAGACTTTTACATGCAGTGAGTTCAATCAGTAGTTTTTAGCGCGAACAGAAACATTTAGCAGGTGTATCATGTTCAATAAGTAGCATTCATCTCTTTCTCAGGCTCAAGCTTCTGGTTCCTCCCCAAGCCACGCCTCCCCTCGTTCTATGCCAATGCCCATTCGCTCGCCTTCATCGGGCCCCGCCCCCACAGGCCACACCCCCACACACGGGCCCCAGGACTCTTTAGCTGGAGTGGGTGGAGACGTTCAGGAAGCATTTGCTCAGGGTAACTTCTTAATTTACCACTATTAACACAGAGACTATTCTGGGTTTTTTTCCCATTTCTTATGAGGTACAGAATTCTTTGTTAGTGACAAGAATCAGATTTCTGCTGGACTGAACTGGGTAGACCCGCCCACTTTGACATCTCATTAGTCCAAAATGTGTTCTGATTGGCTGTTATTGTTGTGTTGTGGACAGGCAAATTACTTGAAAATATGTCGGTTCTTACCTGTTGCATGGTGTAATAATAGCAAGTTTTTTAACCTACACTCTGCATTGACATCAAATCAGAACTTTTTTCACATCATCATTTTTTATGTTTCTACAGGACCTCGCAGAAACCTACGAAATGATCTCCTGGTGGCAGCAGACTCCATCACAAACACCATGTCGTCACTGGTCAAAGAGCTCAACTCGGGTACGAGAGCGTGCATGCAGATAATCCTCACCTGTCGTGTTTAGTGGGATAAATTTGGGTATCAACAGTTCCCTGCTATCTGAAATGCGCGACTTACTGTGGCTATGCGAGTCACGAATTGAGTTTTTCTTGTGCTGGAATTGTTTAAAGGTGCAATGTGTAATATTTCTGAGGATCTATTGACAGAAATGCAATATAAGATTCATTACTATGTTTGAGTTGTGTATAAAGACCTTGCATAATGAACCGTTATGTTTTTATTACCTTAGAATGAGACATTTATATTTCCATAACCGCGGGCACCTCCTTCTATGGAGGTTCGACATATTGTGTCGTCATGTTTCTACAGTAGCCCTAAATGGACAAATGCGCTTCGTTACTATGTTGCTCTTCGTGCAAGGAAGCAAGCTTAGTTCAGGCGAATAAAACACTGACACAATGATGAACAAGTAACAATAATATTCGCAATAACATATAGTTTTACTGAATAATTAAGTAAACATAATTTCTTTTTTTATCCTTGTAAAGAAATCTCATTGCTGAACTGGCTGCTCTCTGCTGTCTCAGACGATGACATTTTCCTGTCGGCCACCGTAACTTCTGTTGGTTGCAATTTGTAACCTCACCACTAGATGCCGCTAAAAATCACACACTGCACCTTTAAAGGTTTAAATTGAATGTTTAAATTTGCAAACAAAACATGTGCAAATTTTAAACTTTCAGTCTATGATGGTTAAACTTTGCAATTAATCCATGAATCACATGCTTGCCGATCCGTTGGGACTGGTCCTACAATCCGTTAACCACTGGTTATTGTGGGTAGTTTGTGTTCTCACAGCTATGACAAAGAAATAGTGTGAAAATTTCATGTTACCTGGTAATAGACATACAGTCCTTCTCAATTTGATTGTTCATAATTATTGAGCAAAAATCACTGGAAAGTAATTAAAAGAAAGCTTGTTTCTTTTGGACATGTTAGTATAATGGGAATGTTTGAATAAGTAGATTTTATTTTTAATTTATATTTTAATAATATTTAGTGCTTTTGTCATTAATTTTTTATTACATTATTTTAAAATAATTTAATTAATTATTTCAGTATGTTGCCAAGGGGAGATTTTTAAATTTCAATTAAGTTTTACTTTTAAAGTTTTCATTATATTCATTATCTATCTATCTATCTATCTATCTATCTATCTATCTATCTATCTATCTATCTATCTATCTATCTATCTATCCAGTTAGACAAACAAACAAACAAACAGATGTGTGTATAAGTTTACTGTATATATATTTATTATCTTCTGTTGTCTTTAGTAGAGGATGGAGGAGATGAGGAGGAGAGACTGCAGAATGGCAAAGACAGAGGTATTTCCCTCCACATCAGAACTACATTACCCAGAATGCATCTGTGCTACTGAATCCTGCCATCCGTGGCCCTTTCAGTTGCTCTTGCTACACGAACATCAATGATTTCATGAGATTTATCCTCCTTGCACACAACAAAAGCTCATAATGTTTTACAGGACGGGGGTTGTGTGTGTCTGAGGGGGCTCGTTAGTGCTTAACTACTCGTTAGTATTAATGAGGAGGCTGTTTACGAGTGTGTGTGGGGGGGGGGGGGGGTGCTGTATGTTTTTTTTAACTAATTTCCTGTAGGGTCAGAGGGGTCCTATACACTGACTCTTTATGAGCAGAACCCGTACTGGGAAATACCTTCATTATAGTGCTCGTTCTTTCTCTTTCTTCATAATATTCATTCATCTCTCCATCCAGCTCCACCGCTCTTGTTTTATTGGTCTGCTTCTGATGGCCTTTCTTTGCAAGTTTCAGACACCGTCCGTTAAATTAGGCTTTAAGCAATGGCTTGCTCAAAATTGTTGTAGTGCACTTAAAACATGCCTCTGGTAAAATGTCCCAATGATTTTTGATCATATACATACACACACACACACACACACACACACACACACACACACACACACACACACACACACACACACACTTACAATATCTTGTCTCTAGTCTAGACCACAAAATAGTTAACTTGAATTGGAACGTTCCAAGTCAAAATGAATAAATAATAATATATGCTGGGATATAATGCTCTCAAACGTTATTTAGCTGTAACATTAAGCTGGGTATTAGAAAGAGAATTTAACCTTGATATAATCAATTGTTTACTATGCCAAAACATAGTTGCATTGTTGACTATTTAAGAAATGCCACATGATCCTTCAGAAATCATTCTAATATCCTGATTTTTTTTATCAATGTTGAAAAAAGGTTTGTGCTGCTTAATATTTTTGTTGAAACCATTATAAAAAAATCAGGCTTCATTGATGAATAGAAAATCATTTATGATCATTTATTTGACTTTTGTAACATTATAAATGTCTTTACTGTCACTTTTTATTAAATCCATGTGTCTTTACTGTCACTTTTTTATTAAATTTCTAAATAAAACTATTAATTTCTTTAAAAACAAACTTTTGAACAGTAGTGGTTATGCATATAATTTGCACCAAGTACAGTTAACATAAATACATAAAGAGAAAAGTAAAGATTAAGAAAAAATCAAAAGCAACTATTTTTGTTGATGTGTTTTGTTGTTGCATCAGCTATTTATTTTTAAAGACATAATTTATTCATACAATAATGAGGGTCACAAAAGCCAGCTGTTTTAAATGCACAATTGTTCTACACTTTGTAAAACGTAGTGGGTCTATTTAATTAAAAACACTATGTAGGTTAAACAGGGGTTGAGGGAACAAGCTGATAGATTATCTTCTCAGTTAGCTTTAATAATTCCAGATAAGAGAATTAATGGATCACTAGAGAACTCCAGACAGCTTCTCTGTAAAAGAACCAGTGCATCTGAATATTGCAGTTCATATGTCAGCAAAAGACTCGCACTAGATATTTCTTTATTAACTCTATAAAGCCCACGTATCATATTTGATATGCACATTTCTAAGGCCTCAAAATGATCATCATGATCAAAACTCTGCATGCCTTCTGTCATCTGATTTATACTTTATAAAATTCAGTAAAGATTTCACAGCAAAAAGACATGTGTAAAGTAAGCGTAAGAATAACTTTTATATTGTTAGTAATATTTGAAGATGAACACTTACTGGACTGAAGTAACTTAGGTTTACTTGATTAACCATACATCATTTTTTTTAAATCATGTAAAAAAATACTTGCATTTAATGTAAGTAGTCTGCTACTGTATACTAATGTACCAAATATGGATTTTTTTTTTTGGAGTTAATTTTATTTATTTTGTCTAAAGGTTAAGGCAATAAACTGTTTCCATAAAAAAAAGGATTGTTATTCCATATGTTAGGCTTTACAGTATTATACTGTAAGTCTTTGATTTTAAAATGACAAGTTTGTGTTTTTTTCCCCAGGTTAAGCCAAATATGAAGCAAGCAGTGTCACGTGAGTATCACACAGTATAGGACATCTATAGGTGGGCTGCTTTGTTCACTTTGAATATTTTATTTCATATTTTTTCAGGTGTGGCGTCACCATGCAAATACTTTCTGCTGACATCACCACAAAGACAATGACCTCTGAACACCATGCTCAGCCAATCAGAGAGAGTTCAGGGTTTTGGCTGGGATGTGGCTACCTGTGGATTGCTTGAGAAGGAACATGTTTTGTTGTTTTTCAATGTTTTTTACTCTTCTTTTTTGTTTTTGTGATGCAGATTTAAGGGGTTTATATTGCAGACTTGCTAGTTTGACTAGTTATTCTCATTTGAATTTTGTAGTTGATTTTGTTAGTTTGTGAGTTTGAAAGCTTTTGAAAAACCGATGCACCCAAAGACTTTCGAGAACGGGACAGAATGGACCGAGATGGAAACGGAATGGAACGGAACGCAATAGAATGTGATTCATGATTGAAGGACAAGCATGATGAGTTGATGATTGGCTGGCTGAGGTATGTGGGCGTGGTTTGTGAGGTGTTGGTGTGGCCATGTTGATTTCGAGGACGCAGTTGCTGCAAATGCCGTAAAAACGACCTTCTAAAGGAACTAAATTAAGGGTCGAGCTGTACTGTAATTTATTTTTGATTCAATTTTTTTTATTTATTTTCATTAGACAAACAACATTTCAGAAGCCTTTCAATGTACATTTGAGGAAATATTTTGGTAATTTCACATAATCGATTTCAGATTTCCGATTCAGCGTTTATGTATATTTAAGATCAGAATGATTTAGTTTTATAGATTTTTAAACAGGTACTTTGATAAAGAGGCGAATTACTTGCTGTGCTCCTTTTACTGGAGAGTTTTACCCATTATTTTTATCGTTTTTTCTAGAGGCACTGTTTTTAGTCAATATTTCCTGTGAACAAACATTTCTTTACCTACAAACATATGCACACACACGTCTGACCTGCTGTGTGTTTTTCTGGAGGTGTGTGTTTTTGTGTGGTATGTTTGCCTCTAATAGTCGTGTGTGTTTGTGCAAAGCTGGAATGTGAATCATATTGATGCCTTCATTTCATTTTATTCTTGAATACCTGCCAAAAATGACTTGTTGATTTAGTGTTTTTGAAGTTTTCAATCTTATTTACTCTTATAAAAATTGCTGTTGTTTTTCGCGCAAATTCTTTCTTGGACTCGTTTGTTGATGGTCCTCTTCGTCATGTGATTCTACCTGCAGTACACGGGGCTTCATGACATCACTTCCTGTGCCCTTCGGGTCAAGAGCTCTTCTGGCTCTTTTGGCCGAGATTATCATTACGGTGCCGGTAGCCGTAATGTTTCGCTATTTCCAACGAACAACTCTTTCATATATATTTTGAAAAAAAGCTAATTTTACTGAAATAACTCTGGAATGAAGCCGTGATTCACACACATGTGATTTCAAGTGATGATTTGTTGTTTTCAGAATAAACATTATTAAAAAAAAGTTTTGACTGGAGGATTGTTTCTTTCTATCTTAAGTTTTTCTTTCTATAACTTCCTATTTGTTTCTTTAATTTTGTATGCTTGGTTTTCCTTCAGGTCCCATACAGCCCCAAAGCTTTCTGGGTAATATGATGCTCTCAGTGGTTGCGGCCGCATTTACACTTCTGTGCACTGAAACATGTACTTTGCTGGTGATGGGAGTGTGTATATTTTTGTCTGTATAGTATTAGTTGCACAGAATGCCAGAATCTACTTGCTTCACTGTTTGAGTTTTTCTGCAATTTTAGTCCTATATAAGTGTGGTTTGAGATGAGAGCTGTGAGTACCTGTGTGACAGTCAGACAGAGAGAGAGAGAGGGAGATACGGGTAATCGGACGTTCTCTGCACTGCCAGCGTGACCGGGCATGACGTGGGGTGAATGTTAATGAGAGCAGCTTGAACAGACGTACTCTGGGGGAAATCTGTGTGGGTAACAGAGTTAGACAGTGCATGGATTCACTCAAGGACACGATCCCTCACCAGTCTCACTGTCTATGGCTGTCTCTTATGCTGTATTACAGTTACATTATTACAAGTCCCTTAAAACAAAAACGTTGCATGGTATGTATGTGTGTATATATATATATATATATATATATATATATATATATATATATATATATATATACACACGCAGACTTTTAAATGGTAATGTATCACTGTTTTATATATATATGGTATATATATATATAGATGTATACACACACACGCGTTACACACACAGTGTTGGCTAAGTTCCTCTAAAAAGAAATGAATGATAAGCTACTAATTAGTACATCTTCAACTGTGTAATTAGAAGAGTACTGCACTAATTATTCTCTCTAAAAAGTATTGGATTTCTCATTATGACTTGGATTCTAAATCAACCTCGACCAGTTGAACAATAAAAGGATAGACATGAAACAGCACTTTTGATTCTTTCAAATAAACAATGTACAATTGCATAAATTATTTTTGAACTGACCAAGGGAGAGAGAAGGTTACATTAAAAACATACTTTTTAACATTAAAATTTGATGTTAAATCCACTATTGTTTTAAATGGAATTGTTGTATTGTCAATACAGTATTTAATGCAATTACATCAGAAGTAACTGTAATTTTTCAAATAATCCCTTACTTTTTTTAATGTATTTGGCAGTTTATACCATTTTATTACTATTGCATAGCACTTACAATTCTGTATTTATATTATTATTTGTTGGAAATTAATTTATTGGCAGTTTATAGCACTTACTATTTTATAGCACTTACAATTCTGTATTTATATTATTATTTGTTGTGAATTATTTAGTTGTTTAATTGTACATGTAAGTGATACATTGTCTATGGGCTACCAACCCGCACCCCGAACATACCCGTTGGTGAACCTCTTGAAATATTTAACCTAATTTGTTTCATTGTATGAGTTGCGGTCCTGAAACTTCAGCCTCTGGTATTGCAGGAATATTATAGTGGGCATGGGATATTCCCTGTAATCACCAGCATAAGGGACCTTGATTGACCCTATGCGTGTTCCCCTCACAGCCTTATTTTGAGCTAAATATATCACCTACTGGGAAACCAGGCCGTAGTAACCAAACTGTAAGAAAAACAAACCATATCACAGGCATGTGTAACCAAGCTATGTCAGACGATTAAACAAATTTATAATGCTTTAAATCTCGCGTTTTATCGATCTCTTTAGTGTGTGTGAGGACTGTGACGTCACTAAGACCAAACGAACGGTCTCTAGGACCCAGCGAACTCCTTCCCGCTGACGGGCCTCTGCGGCGTCTGAGAGCCCGAGACGCGTCGGAGACCGGAGAGGAGAAGGCCGGTGCCGGGGAGGGTCAGGACGGGGAGAGACGCGGAGGGAAGACGGGCAGTTCGCGACCACCGGGGGGTTCAGGCCCGGGGCATGCATGGCGAAACGGGTAAATCACACATACACACACACACCGAGCTTCTGTCCGACATATGAGGATGATGATGATGACGATGAAGAAGGTGGTGGTGGTGATTATGGTCAATTCGGATCTGCGCAGATGTGCGTTTTAAAATCCAGCAGTTGCTGCTTAAAAATAGCTTTTCTTCTATTCGCACGTTTAAGTTCATTTGACATGTTAATTCTGTTCATTTCGCTTTAGTGAAATCAATGTGTGTATGACGCGAGCAGAAGTCTGTCAACCGGCGTTATAACGTTACATGGCCATCAGCATCTAATGCATTATTAATCATTAACTTTGACTTTAGCATAACTTAAACTGTTCCTTTTATGTGAGAAATTAAGTTTAAAAAGGAAGACTAAGCTGTTTCTGGTTAATCTTGAGATGTTAATTATGTGAGGCCTCTTTCGTTATTATTATATTTGTGCAAATATTAGCTTATATATAGTAATATTGTTTTACTCAATGGTTTTTGACGTTGTTGTATAGGTTATTTTAAAAATCCTAAAGCCTATATGAAGATAGATTGAAAGCTCTAGCCTATCTGACCTATTAGTATATTAAAGCTTATCATGATTCTATGTGTCATTAATTGACAGTAATAAAATGTGCGTTCTTGAGTTTTTTGTGGTTATTCATGAAGGCCTGTCCACACCTGTGTCAGGTGTCATGTGTTTCACTGGCCGTCTGGACTGTGAATCAATCAGATCTCAGTTTAGATCACACAGTCATCTTCTCAAAAGTTCAAAACCAAAAAGATTGTACACTAAAGGGGAACCTCATAAAGTTCCTCAATAGCCTAACAATTTCATTAATTTTCATATGGAGTATGAAACCAACATGCTGATCCGAAGAACCTACAAGTTTTTGTGTAGCCTAGTCCAAAGAATGAACTAGGCTGAACCTGAAGTTTGTGGCAAAGAACACGTATTAGTGTATTCATGATTTAACACATTTAGGCCTTTAATTTGTTCCACTTACTCATTGTTTAACATCAGAAACGCCCTATTGTGTGTCGGATAGATCTATGTTGAGGCGGAATTTCCTTTTCCCAATGGTTCATTGTGTGTTAAAAATACTTAAGTTGTATGTCATTGATTAATCAAATCTAGCAAAGGTCACAATGTAGGCCTAGTTATCAAAAAAGATGATTAGGCTACAAAAAGAAACATGTACGTGCGTTACATCACTCTAAAAAATGCTGGATGTGAAATATGGACAAAACCAACCGTTGAGTACAAAAAATGAATGAAAAAATATAAACCAAGGTTTGTCCATTTGACCAAAACATGGGTTGAAATAACCCAGCGTTTTTTTTTTACAGTGATGTATTTATATAAACGGACTAAATTCTGTCAACTAATGATATGTCAAGCATTACTATATAATGTAGTAGCCTAATGTTAGTTCCTAATAATATTTATTTGAAAGATTTTCCAGTCTGAATATGAGTCTGTTGAAAACACTTGTTGTGAAAGGCTTCGACACAACATCAGAAAAGTTTAAGCAGTCAAAAGAGTGTAGCCTACTGATGAAGAGTGAATCCTGTTTAGGCTAATTTAAACATCCCATTTTACATTTACATGTACATTTACATTTAAATGTAAAAAAAACCTGTACATTTACAGTTTTATGGCAGTTTTGTGTTCGAGAGTTTCTTCCCAATTTCTCAACAAATCCAAATTTCAGAAGATGACAGGAAAGTCATTTCGCTGTTCATCGGTAAAAACTCTTCATCTCACTGCTCTCCTAATAAATCTGAGGTTTTTGAATGAGATTATGTGAAAGTTAATGAGATTTTATAAATAAATGAGAGAGCCGCCAACGTTTTTTTCCAGGAGCGTTACACGCGTTTTGCCTGGCAGAGATTCAAACACCCGCCATGTTACTGACTCTCCACGTTAAACCACAAACTGGCTGCTTTTTGTCTTTTGTGGACACAAATTATGTCTTTTTTACTGACTGTCGTGATGTGAAAACATGGGAAACATTATAGACACGGTTCTCCACTTGTCCTGTTATAAGATGTGTCGCTTTTATAGACCTGACCAAAAAAATATTTCATACAATCATACACTATTAATGTATAAATATCCATTTTTACTCCAGATATTAACACGGTCTTTGTTGTGTTTGGTTTTGCAGGGAGAAGAAGGATTTGATGGTCTGAAGGTGGATCAGTTTCATCGCCACAAAAGTCTCTCAGCATTTTAATGTCTTTTATTTCATTTGCGTTGATTTCAAATGCATCGATCAGGCCTGTAGTGTGTTTTTGTATCATCATGCCTCTCGATCTAGACTGTGACGCAGCGACGAATAAAACGGTAAGATAGGCTTCTTATTTCGTCACTCGTTTTATCTGTTTGTGAATGTGTGTGTGTGTGTGTGCGCGCGGGGGAACCATGCTGAAGCCGCCAGACACGGGCATAAAGAGAGAAGGACAAACCAAGCTGCGAGTAAAACACAAGTCTCCGGTCTAAAAAAATAAAATATACTGTCCGGTTATAATCAACGAAGCGCGCACTTGTACTACGCAGGTTTGGTAATCCGACTTCCTTAATTATGACGAATCGTTCTACTTTTGTCGTGTCATATGGTAACAATGACATCATAAATGCTGTTTCAGTATAGGCTATAAACTAAACGACACTTGAAAAACGTTTTAAAGGAACGAGCTATTGGCCAGAGAAAATAATTGTCTCTATTTCTAACGGATAACACAAAAATGCTTTCTCATTTCTGTGTAAAGGTTAGCTACTTAGGCTATATCTTGTATGAGTTTATAGCCTATTAATAAGTTAAATGAAAGCTCTCTTCCATCCAGAATGTTAGGATATGCACATTGCTCTAATCGTGTCTAGAAGCGAAAAAACAAGGACGTTCCCTTTTCAATCAACAAAACGTTTGTCAGTTATAACCATAGACTGTAAAAAAAACAAAAATCACTTTTTCACAATTCAGAATTTCAATTCTGAGAAAAAAAGTAATTTTGGTTTTCCTTAGAATTGGACTTTAGAACTTGCAATCGCGAGTTTATAGCTCACAATTCAGAGACAATTCAGAATTGCGAGATATTAATCTGCAACTGCTTGAAAAAGTCAGAATTGCGAGTTTATATTTTGCAATTTTGACTATTTCTCGCAATTCTGACTTTTCTCACATTTTTGACTTTATAACTCACAATTGCAAGTTTATCTCACAATTCTTTTTTCGATTTACTTTATTTCTCACAATTGCGAGTTTATATCTCTCAATTCTGAGAAGAAAGTCAGAATTGCGAGAAATATAGCCAGAATTGCGAGATATTAGCACCCAATTGCGAGTTTATATCTAGATATAAACTCACAATTGCGAGTTATAAAGTCAGAATTGAGAGAAATAAAGTAAAAATTGCTAGATATAAACGAATATTGACTTTTTTTCCTCAGAATTGCGAGTTTATATCTCACAATTCTGAATTAGATGTAAACTCGCAATTGTGAGATAAAAAGTCGCAATTATCTTTTAAAATGTTTTATTCTGTGGAGGAAACAAGCTTCCATACGAGTTACGCGGTGTTAATAATGATGCTTGAAAGTAGTTAATGGGATAGTTCACCCAGAAAATGAAAATTATGTCATTAATTACTCTCCCTCATGTCGTTCCAAACCCGTAAGACTTTCGTTCATCTTCGTAACACAAATGAAGATATTTTTATTTTTGGCTTTTATTTACTTTTAAACATTGATCAGCGAGCATTAACAGAAGCTCAACCGAACTGGCTTGACGCGCAAGAACAAACCACTTGCTGAAGCTCAAACGTGCTGCGTAACATGAGAAAGAAGCTCATTGGTTCTCGCACGTCAAGCGATCATGATTGAGCTTCCGTTTAGTGTTGTGTGAGTTGATGAATGTTTATATGTGAACAAAAGCCTAAATTCAAAGCTTTTTTTCATCATATAAAGTGATCGTGTCTCTTCAAAAAATTTGGACTAAATCACTCAATTTATATGGATTAGTTTTACGATCTCTTGAACTTTTTAAAGCTACAAAATGGTAGTTGCGTAGCTGTCAATGGAGGGGCAGAAAGCTCTCAGATTTCATAAAAAATTGACAGAATGTTGACAGAATTTCCATTTTTGGGTGAACTAACGAACCCTTTTATGTAAATTAGATGAATAGCTTTTTCCAGAGCATCACGATTTCTTAAAAAGACGCTAATAGCTACACAATCTCGCCTACTTTCATACTATATAGTAAGTATGTAAGGAAATAATGTAATTCTAGTTGGAATAATGTAATGTTATTGCTTTTAACTTGAAGTTATTATAGCATTTTTTTTTATACCCATCCAGAGCCAAAGAAAAAACAGATCTAAACTAATGAAATCTCACCCTTGAGCTAGTCAAGAACTGAAATGGCCCATCTTTGGAATCAGTAGACGGAATAACCACATAAATGATTAGGGAAACTCATTAAAATCACTGATGAACATTAACCTGGGACCCATCAGAGATTTAACAGTCCCACTGACCTCAGGAATCTGGAGAGAAGCACTGCAGTGTCATTGAGGTTACGACTGTGTGTGTGTGGGAACGCTCTAGTAACTCTTCATTTTCCTGCTCCGCTCCTCTTACAGTTTAATGGCCGTTCAGTTGTTATAAATCTGTTTTCAGCTGTTGGACCAGCACAAGAGTCACGGTAGTTTATGTATGCTGGCCTTACAGTGATCAGAAAGCCTTGCCTAACTGATTTATGTGGCTTGGAGTCATGTGAGGTGAGGCGTGTGCTAGACTTTCATTTCACATTGAAGGTGAAGGTTTTTTGTGGGAAGAGAGTCAGTTTACACCTAAATTTGGACGAACGTGAGTTTGCGACAGAACAGACTGACGATCTTTTGACCTATTACCACCTTATGTTCACTGAACGAAGCTTTTTTTTTTACAGGGTGAACTTTCTGTTCTGTTTTCATTTGTTTTCATTAACTTTGGTCTGTTGAACAGGTGAATCAGTTACTAGAGCTTTAGTAGTCAATCTTGAACAGAGCAAAAGTTGTGTTTGAGACCATGGGGGTGGGTGTGTGTGTGTGTGTTGTGGTGTATGTTATTGCTGAGCTCATTGCCTCATTCAGATGTCCTCTGTGAACCCGGCTGAAGGTATTTATTGGCTGATATAGTATTTATGGCAGCGATCAGATAGTGTTTGCTTTGGCAGAGAAAATCGACCTGTTTTAAAGCTTGTGTTTGTATATAGGAGCACACAAATATTCACTTTATGTCCTCAGTATGCTTTATTTGGTCACACTTTAGTTTAGGGTTCAATTATCACTGGTAACTAATTTAATTACGACTTTTGCCTCAATAAACTCCTAATTACTGCATATTAATAGTTAGTAAGGTAGTTGTTAAGTTTAGGTATTGGGTGGATTAAGGGTTTGTAGAATATTGTCATGCAGAATAAGGCATTAATATGTGCTTTAGAAGTACTAATAAACAGCCAATATCCTAGTAATATGCATGATAATAAGCAACTAGTTAGTAGTGGGAATTGGACCCTAAACTAAAGTGTTAGCCTCAGTATGAACTCCTATTGGTTGTTATACATTTTCTTGGTGTTACTGTGAATGGTAATAATCACAAACTGTTTAAATGAGAATTTGAAAAGGAAACATCAGGATTTGGATACGTGGAAAAATTCATTGAACACTGTGGAATTATTTTAATGATGATGCTTTTTATTATAACTGTATAAATATTATATATAGTTTTTAATTGATTTTGCCATATGTACATTCTTAAAAATAAAGGTTCTAAATTGGCATCTATAGTTCCAGGAAGAACCTTTAACATCTATGGAACTTTTCCATTGCACAAAAGGTTCTTTATAGTGGAAAAATGTTCTTTGCATTTAGGAAAAAAGCGTTCTTTTAAGAAAGAACTGTCCCCTGTGAGGTTCTTTGGGGAGCCTCGAATGGTTCTTCAGTGGCATCGCTTTGAAAACCCTCTTTTGGAACTTTTATATAGGATAGTAGGATAGTGTGCAGGTGTATTTTCTTCAGTCATTTCAGTTTATATGTGTGTCAGTCTGTAATACTCAAGCTAGAGATGCGGAGAGAGAGAGAGAGAGAGAGGTGCAGGACCCAACAGACTCGCTCCACCGGGGAACTTCCTCCTGTTCTCGGCCCAGTCTCGTTGCTTGGCAACAGCAGTGGCCCAAAATAACCCGCTGATGACCGAAATAATCTGGAGATGACAAAACCAGACACAAAATGTCTCCTGTGCTCTGATGTTCTGATGTAATATTCTACTATACTGTTAAAAACTGAGTCATGTGGTTTATACTGTAGCATTAGCAACAATTATAACTTAATATTCTATTAGTACAATTAATACCACATTTTGTTTTATACGATTATAAAGGACCGAAGGACTGCAATAAATCATGCAATGTGAAATCTCAAAAGATGAAGTATATCATATTACTTATAACATCATCTCATTATATTAGTGTTCAATCTATCTATTATCCATGTGTTTATAATGCCATCCATCCGTTTATCTATCTATCCATCCGTTTATCTATCCATCCATCTGTTTATCTATCTATCTATCCATCCATCTGTTTATCAATCTATCATTCATCCATCTGTTTATCTATTTATCCATCCATCTGTTTATCCATCCATCCATCCATCCATCTGTTTATCCATCCATCTGTTTATCCATCCATCCATCTGTTTATCTATCCATCCATCCATCTGTTTATCTATCCATCTGTTTATCTATCCATCCATCCATCTGTTTATCTATCCATCTGTTTATCTATCCATCTATCCATCTGTTTATCTATCCATCCATCCATCCATCTGTTTATCTATCCATCCATCCATCCATCTGTTTATCTATCCATCATCCATCCATCCATTTGTTTATCTATCCATCCATCCATCCATCTGTTTATCTATCCCTCCATCCATCTGTTTATCTATCCATCCATGCATCTGTTTATCTATCCATCCATCCATCCATCTGTTTATCTATCCATCCATTCATCTGTTTATCTATCTATCCATCTGTTTATCTATCTATCCATCCATTCATCCCTCTGTATATATATATCCATCCATCCATCCATATTTTTTATATTGCTATCCATCCATCCATCCATCTGTTTATCTATCCATCCATCCATCTGTTTATCTATCCATCTATCCATCTGTTTATCTATCCATCTATCCATCCATCTGTTTATCTATCCATTCATCCCTCTGTATATCTATATCCATCCATCCATCCATCTGTTTATCCATCTATCCATCTGTTTGTCTATCTATTCATCCATCCATCCATCCGCTTATCTATCTATCATCTATCTATCTATCTGTCTATCTATCTATCTATCTATCCATCATCCATCTGTTTATCATCCATCCATCTGTTTATCCATCTATCCATCCATCCATCTGTTTATCCATCTATCCATCCATTCATCTGTTTATCATCCATCCATCTGTTTATATTGCTATCTATTCATTCATCCATCCATCTGTTTATCATCCATCCATCTGTTTATCCATCTATCCATCCATTCATCCATCCATCCATCTGTTTATATAGATCTATATCTATTTTCTGTCTATCTATCTATCTGTTTATATTGGTATCTGTCTATCTATCTATCTATCTATCTATCTATCTATCTATCTATCTATCTATCTATCTATCTATCTATCTATCTATCTATCTATCTATCTATGTATCTATCTATCTATCTATCTATCATCTATCTGTCTTGTCTGTAAAAAAAAAACGTAACATTATAAGTACAAGAGAGATTATTTCAGACATGAAAACAGTTATTCCCTTTAGATTGAGGCTGAAGTCTTTGATTGGTCTAATATGAAGCAACATGCTTGGGGATGGTTTGGGGTTTTCATATCTTTGAAGGACTTGAGGTTAATGTTTCATGACTATTAACATCCATTCACTCATTTGTAGAAACACTCCCCTGGTGACCCTTGACCTTTGGGGACTGATCAAACTTCATGTTGTTTCAATGGTTACGACAGAACTATTTATGAGAGAGACAGTAGAGTTCATGAATTATATCTGCACAGTCTGTGTTGTGGTTTCATGGTTGTATGTGATAGGACTAGTGTTTAAATAACATTAATGGGCACATCGTTGCCGGGATGTTGCCAGGGAAATGACCTCATGGTTTTGTTCAGGAGAGCAGCATCATGACCTCCTGGAGACAGTTGCTAGGCAGTTTTCACCTTATTAACCACTGTCTCTCTCTCTCTCTCATCTGACTGGATCCCCACTGAGAGAGTCCGGACTGATCATGTGTGTGCGCGTGTGCGTGTGCTTGTGTGTGTGTGCGTGTGTGTGTGTGCGCGTGCGTGTGTGCGCGTGCGTGTGTGAGTGTGTGTGTGTGTGTGTGTGTGTGTGAATCTGAAAATATTTATATTAAGTCCTATAATATTAATCAAACCTTAATATTACTTTTTTATGTTGTTTAATTTTTTTAGATTTTAATTAATTGTATTATATTTTATTCATAAAATAATATTATTTTGTTTTATAAAATATATATTTTTTCATAATATTATTTTATCTAATTGTATAAATTGTTATTAGGAAATAGCAACTTATTTTAAATTATATTAAAATAATAAATAAAATAATAATGACATTTAATTCTATTTAATTTTATTGACTTATTATTTAGTTAACTGGTGTTTGCTAAAGCAATCGTCATTGTTGCTGATACTCAATATTTGTGTGAAAATCTATTTTATAGAGAATTTGAGAGAGAATATCTTCTCAAAGTATAAAGCAATTTTTGAGCCAGTGTTACTGACGAAAGAGGAAAGAAAGAGTGTGTGTTTGCATGCGTGTGTTTGTTGTAGTGCTGACGTGTTTGTGTGTTTGTTTGTTTTAGAGTCCAGAGGCAGAACAGGAAGTGTGTGAGGTCACGCATGAAGACAGAGTGACGGACACACCAACACGAAGAGTCGGACGACCCGCTCGAAAACGCAAAACACTAGAAGTGAGTACATGTGCGCATACGCACAACTATGGCACTCAACATTAACACGCCGTGTGTTCTGTGGATAGACTGCATGTTCATCGCCTGGTCTTCTGAATGGCAGTAACTCAGTGAGCTGATTTGAACGTGAGCCATGATTGAAAAACGAGCAGCTGATCAAATACAGCATGAGATTCCAGCTTCAGCTCTGTGCGCTTGGTGTGTTGATTTAAAGGGACAGTTCACCCAAAAATTACAATTCTGTCATTATTTACTCGCCCTCGTGTCATTCCAAACCGACATGTTATTTTCTCGTTGGAGAAATTTTGAAGAGTCTTTACAGAGCTGTTTTCTACGGTGGCCGAGAGGTGCAAAACAAATCACAATTATAAAAACAAAATAACAATTATAAAAACAAAATAACAATTCAGAAAACACAACGACATTTCAGAAAACACAATAACAATTCAGAAAACACAATAACAATTCAGAAAACACAACGACATTTCAGAAAACACAATAACAATTCAGAAAACACAATAACAATTCAGAAAACACAACGACATTTCATAGAAAACGGAAAAGGTAGGTACATTTTGAGAATGGCAAACTTGTCGCTGATTGGACGAGACACCTGTCAATCAAGCTTTACAGGAAGTAAGAAATTTAAACGTTACTTTGAAGTAGTGATCGACCGATATTGATTTTTTATAACCGATACCGATACAGATTATTTGCATGTGTATGTGCCCGATAACCGATATGCAGAACCGATATTTATTTACTGTTATACTTCTGTTTTTGGCACAATTATTACAACACAAATGAACGGAGTAAAACCATTTTATTTATAACAATCACTCCCTCCTTGCATACAAAAAAAAACCTTTATATTTATACACAAATAAATAGAGGGGTCTGAGTCCAAAAAATAAAGTGCACTGTTACTAAGTGTCTTTGTTTAAAAATAAAAGCTTTGATGAGGTAAAAAATAAAGCACAAAAACTATTCTAACATATTTGGATATGTTTATTTGTTTTCAGAAATGGTAAACTAATCAAATTACAATAAAAACATTTATATTATTACATTATATAATTTATATCTAAATTATACATATCATTTATAAGCATCAGCAGCAACAATGTTAACAATAGGCAAAATAAATGTTAAAAGTCTAATGTTTTCATATGGAAAAAATAATTGACAGGGGAGTCATATCACCTTTGCAGAAATGTAATTCATTTTAAACAGTTTTAGAAGGTTTATGTGCCGTTTAATAGGTTTAAACTAAGAGTGAGGAATAATTCACTGGGTAATATTAATTCACTGCATAATATTAGCTGGAATAGCCTATAACATCAGGAAAGTAACAAACAAAACAGCATATACATCATTGCATTTTCCAACTAATATGTTATTAATTATTATTAATATTTTTGTCGGTTTAGATCATGAAATGCTTTATGACAAAGTGCTGTTTATCTATGCATTTACACATAACTATAACATTAGGCTATACGTTACTCAACCGCGATCGCGCGTGCAGATAATAAATAATGAATTTCCACAAAGCGGTATATTTAGATGTGTATTAGCGAAATAATTGCTATGTAGTAAATGATAATATAATCTAGGGTGTTAAAACAAGATAATCTTGTCAAAAGTTTCATTCAGTGGCCGTGCTTGAGCATTCCTGATCATCAACCCAGTGAGTGCTCAGCAATATGAACAAACTTTTTTTTCGAGACTAATGGTGAGCAAATACAACAGATAGAGAATTAAATTCAGCGCTTTTATTTTCAACATGCACTCATTCATGTCTGTTTTATTTAATTCATGTAGTTACGTCTTTATTGGGGAAGGACATGACGGATTACGCTACGTGGCTCAATGAGTTCGTCTCAATTTTTTAGAACCAAGCTGCATAAATAAAATATATCAGGCATTTATGTCTCAAATCTCATTTCTGCATGCATGTCTGTTATGTTAAATAAAGTTGAATAATTAAAGCAAAGCAAGTAGAACATATACTTTACCTGTGCACAGAGTTGTTATTGACTGATCTCCTCAGACGCGGGCTGCAATGGCGGAATTCTCAAAACGGCCTCAAGATGGCGCCGTTTATCGGAAAATCCGATATTACAAAACTGATTCCCGATTATGGGAAAATGCTTAAATATCGGGAAAAATATCGGTCAACCGATACATCGGTCGATCACTACTTTGAAGAAGGACATTCATATGCCGTGATTGTGGACATGCTGGCGACATACCACGACATTAAAATGAGCTTGTGCTCAAATGGCTTAAGTTTATCGCACCCATCAACATGCCAAAGATAGTTCGGTCCCATGGAGTGATATGCAGACATCCCAAGTCTCCCGGAAGTTCCCCGCATATTGATAGCGGCTCCCTGATGCCCGCAAATTAGTTAAAAACTCGGAGCTCTAGAGAATCTAGAGCTTGCGAGCTCCAAACCGTGTAGCACACGGCAGAGAGGTAGAGAGACAGAGAGCGAGAGACCTTGCGCGTGTGTGCGCCTCACGAAGCGCATGTAAATATTTTTTAGTAATCTTGTAAATAGTTTTAATATCGGGGTATGTCGCCAGCATGTCCACAATCACGGCACATGAATGTCCTTCTTCAAAGTAATGGTTAATGTGTTCCATTTTCGCATTTAGCAAAACAAAGTTGATCACAAATTTCTTACTTCCTGTAAAGCTTGATTGACAGCTGTCTCGTCCAATCAGCGACAAGTTTGCCATTCTCAAAATGTACCTACCTTTTCCGTTTTCTTTGAAATGTCGTTGTGTTTTCAGAATTGTTATTGTGTTTTCTGAATTGTTATTGTGTTTTCTGAATTGTTATTTTGCTTTCTGAATTGTCGTTGTGTTTTCTGAATTGTTATTTTGTTCTTATAATTGTGATTTGTTTTGCACCTCTCGGCCACCGTAGTTTTCCAGAGACTAGCGCTCTAATTTACATTACGAAATTCCTTACTTACAGTTTGCTGTCAGATCTTGAGTTGTTTCTTAAACATCAGATCATCATATTTGAATGATTTCTGAAGGATCATGTGACACTGAAGACTGTAGACAGTAATGATGCTGAAAAATCAGCTTTGATCACAGGAATAAATTACATTTGAGAATATATTCAAATAGAAAATGGCTATTTTAATTTGTAATAATGTTTCACAATTTTCCTGTTTTTCCAATATTTTTGATATATGCAAATAAATGCAGCCTTGGTGAGCAGAAGAGGCAGGGCTCAACATAAAAAAAAATCCCCACTGGCCCCCAGGGCCAGTAGATCAGAGTTTCCTTTCAGGAACGTCGAGCTGCTTGAAACGCTGCGGGAACGCCTCTTGCGTTGTGCGTCATGAAGCACGTATGGAATCAGCCCAATGGCGAGACGGAACGTCACGAGTGACGTCATCGACCAGGAAACTATAAAGCACACCCCTGAACACAATGGCGACAGCTTCTGTTGTCTTCAGCAAGCGCTCTGTGTGTGAATCTGTCCCTGTGTTTTTGTCTGTTCTTAGTGATTGCTAGGCAGGAGTTTTTCACTTAAAAAACTATATATATATATTCACATATATCAGTATGACGAGCGAGCAGCAATACAGAAAGTGTGTTCCCCCCTGTACTCGTTTTCTCACGGGTGGGGATACCCACGATCTGTGTGTTGTTTGTTTGGGAGTGCAGCATGCCGAATCAGCTATCGAGGGGGCTGATTGTGAGCATTGCGAGCGTTTTCCATTAAGAACGCTCCGCTCCCGCCGATCACTCTTCGAGGAGAGTGGTTCGGTTCGCGCTCCCCACGGCTCGGGTCCCGCTTCTGTCGAGGCAGAGCGGCGGCGCCTGTCGTGGGGATCGCAAATGGATCTGTCAGCGGGGTTTGAGACAGGCTCTGCCTTATCTCAGCCTTTACCTGGCAGTTCCAGTGCCTCAGTTCCGGGTGTTGAAGCACGCATTGCGGTTTCTTCCCCCCAGGCTGAGGCACCAATACTGCAGCTATCCAGTTCTGAGGAGCTGGATGTTGTCAGTATTGAGACAGGGGATGTTGAGGACTCGTCACCTCATTCCCCTGAACACGAGGAGCTTATGGAGGTGCTCACTCGTGCTGTGTCAAAACTAAGCATTGAGTGGCCAGCTGTTAGGCAGGAATATGTTTCTAAAAGCAAGCTTGACGAACGTTTTTTGCCTTCCCGCGTTTAGCCTCCACGGCGGTGCCTTCCGTTTCTTCCCGATCTCCACACCGAGGTGTCGAGGTCGTGGAAGAGACCCGCCTCTTATCGTGTGTTTAGCCCCCAGACTTCCTCATATTCTAATAAGCGGGGGCTAAGTTATATGGTTATGGGGCGATGCCCAAGGCGGAGTAGACTCTAGATAGCCATCTTTCTGCTGAGTCTTCCTTGTCTCTTAAGGCACCAGCTTTACCCACCAAGCCTCTCAGAAATACTTCGGCTCTGGTGGGTAAGGCTTATTCGGCGGCTGGTCAGGCTTCGGCGTGTCTGCACACGATGTCAATATTGCAGGCATACCAAGCCGATCTTTTAAAAGATATGAGTGAGAGTGAGGAGGTCAGCACTGACGTGGTTCGAGAACTGCGAGATTTATCTCTGCGTGCCACCAGGGAATCGGCTAAAATAATGGGCCGTTCTATGGCAGCCCTGGTGGCCGCAGAGAGACACTTGTGGCTTAATCTGTCTGATATGAAGGATAAAGAGAAAGCTTTTCTTTTGGCCATCTGGTTTTTTCGGTGACGCGGTAAACACGGTCATAGATACATTTCAGGAAGAAAAGAAACAAGCTGCAGCTTTTCAAAAATTCCTCCCACTTAAAGTTCATGTCCCAGGGTCTGCTGGGCGAGGGCAGACCAAGCCGTCGACTAGCTCCTCACATAGGGCGCAACAAAGGCAGAGTGTCACGTCTCGTGGCCCCCCTTCTAAACAGTGGGAACAGACGCGACAGTCTCAGGCGAAGCCTTCTAGTGGTAAGACTGATCTGAGGACAGTCATTATGGCTAGGAAGGCTTCGTCTAAGAAGTCCTGACGCCACTGGTGTCAGGATGCTGAGGGTGGTCCCCACCGTGAGAGGGAGGTGTTGACCGCTTCAGACGGTGCCCTTTCTCTCACGGTGCCCTGAGAGGTCCCTTCTGCCAACCCCGCCTTCGTGTCGGGGCGCAGACGGGCCCAGCGAGCGCTTTCCCGAGGGACGCTCGCCCCCTCTGAGGAGGGGTTTAGAGCAGTCAGACCAGTTGTCCCCTGCTGGTGAGCGTTACAGGGCGCTGTGTCTGTTGCTCAAAATATTCCAGAGGCCAGCCTCGAGAGGCTGGTACCCTTAGTAGATTTTCTGGCAGAGTGGAAAAGTCTTCCAAAAATATCTCAGTGAGTTCTGCATTCGATAGAAAGGGGTTATGCCATTCAGTTCAGATCTCCTCCTCGATTCAACGGGGTCCTGCCCACCGTGGTGGGCCCCGAGCAGGCTCTGGTAATGGAACAAGAGGTGAAAACGCTCCTTCAAAAGGAGGCTATAGAACGGGTTCCTCCTCCCAGCGAGGAGTCAGGTTATTACAGCCGATATTTCATCGTTCCAAAGAAGGATGGGGGGTTGCGTCCAATTTTAGATCTGCGCCTATTAAATCGTGCTGTAGCCAAGCTCAAATTCAAGATGCTTACGCTAAAGCAAATCATGTCACAAATCAGGTCCGAGGACTGGTTTGTCACGATAGATCTGAAGGACGCATACTTCCACATCTCCATCTTTCCGCAACACAGGAAGTTCCTGAGGTTCGCTTTCGGGGGCGAAGCGTACCAATATCGTGTTCTTCCGTTTGGCCTAGCGCTCAATCGCAGCAGCAAGCGGCTCGGCATCGAGATGTCGTCCTCGCACACATATCTCCATCACAGATAACATCTTTTCTGGTGGTACTATGGGATTCTGTGGCAATGCGGGCTCCCCTGTCGCCTGCCCGCATCGCTTCGATTCTCTCAGCTGTAAAAAGAGTAAAGCTAGGCCAGTTGCTCACTTTAAAGCAGTTCCAGAGACTGCTGGGTCTGATGGCAGCAGCGTCCAGGGTTATACCCTGCGGCCTGCTGAACATGAGACCATTACAGTGGTGGCTCAGGACCAAGGGGTTCTCCCCGAGGGGAAACCCCCTCCGCGTGATCAAAGTTACACGGAGTTGTCTCCGTGCTCTGGTCATGTGGAGGGATCCTTGGTTTCTGTCCCAGGGACCTGTGTTGGGTGACTGATGCTTCCCTCACAGGCTGGGGGGCGATCATGAGTGGTCGCCCAGCCCAGGGTCTGTGGCAGGACCATCATCGATTTTGGCATATAAATCGTCTAGAGATGTTGGCAATGTTTCAGGCTCTGAAGCACTTCCTGCCAGACCTGAGAGGTCATCATGTTCTTGTCCGGTCCAACAACACATCGGTGGTCTCTTACATAAACCATCAGGGGGGTCTGCGCTCTCGCCCGTTATACAATCTGGCTCGCCGGATCCTTCTATGGTCCCAGGGGAAGCTTCTCTCATTGAGGGCGATTTATCTCCCGGGGTCTTTAAATCAGGGAGCGGACATCCTGTCGAGGCAGGGGCCGAGGCCCGGGGAATGGAGACTCCACCCCGAGGTGGTGGAGCTCCTTTGGATGCAGTATGGTCGTGCCGAGGTAGACCTTTTTGCGTCCAGGGAGGCATCACACTGTCCACTGTGGTTTTCTCTCAGTCATCCAGCCCCGCTGGGGTTGGACGCTATGGTGCAGGCGTGGCCGAGATCACGCCTGTACGCCTTTCCCCCGATTGCTCTGCTCCCAGGAGTTCTGGAGAGGGTTCGCCGGGACGGGGCAGTCTATTATTGGTAGCCCCGTTTTGGCCGGCCCGAGTATGGTTCACGGACCTAGTGTCTCTTCTAGACGGCTCTCCTCTGGAGATTCCGATCAGGAGGGACCTTCTCTCTCAGGCGAGCGGGTTGATACTTCACCCCCGCCCAGAGTTGTGGAAGCTATGGGCTTGGCCTCTGAGGGGGCCCAGCTCGTAGGGGCTGGTCTCTCAACAGAGGTTGTTGAGACCATCCTTCATTCCAGAGCTCCTTCCACGAGGAGGTTATATGCCTTGAAGTGGAGGCTCTTCACTTCTTGGTGTGGAGAACACCTGTTGGACCCAGTTAACTGCCCAGTGGGTGCAGTGCTGGAGTTCCTGCAGGAGCGTTTCTCCTCAGGGCTATCCCCCTCCACACTAAAGGTGTATGTGGCGGCACTGGCTGCTTACCATGTCCCTTTCAGTGGAGTCTCTCTGGGGAGACACCCATTTATAACTCGCTTTCTTCGTGGTACTTTGAGGCTGAGGCCTGTAGTCCGCACGAGGGTGCCAGCATGGGACTTAGCTATCGCCCTAGAAGGTCTTTCCCTAGCTCCCTTTGATCCTATTGAAGAAGTTGCTGATAAGTTTATTACTTTGAAGACTATTTTTCTCCTTGCCATTTCTTCTCTTAAGAGAATCGGAGATGTTCAGGCTCTCTCGGTTGCTCCTTAGTGTTTGGAGTTTTCACCTGGGATGGTGAAGGCTTTTCTCCACCCCAGGCCAGGTTATGTCCCTAAGGTTCCTACCAATGTGGCCAGACCTATAGTTCTGCAGGCCTTCTGTCCTCCTCCTTTTACATCATCTGATCAGGAAAAACTTAATCTGCTCTGCCCTGTTCGGGCTTTAGATGCTTATGTCCACAGAGCTGCCCTGTGGAGAAAATCAGAACAGCTGTTCGTTTGTTTTGGACCACCTAAGAAGGGGTCCCCAGTGTCTAAGCAGAGGATGAGCAAGTGGGTGGTTGAGGCCATCTCACTTGCCTATGAGTCGGTTGGTCAGCCTTCACCTTTGGCTGTCCGAGCTCACTCTACCAGGAGTATGGCGGCTTCCAAGCCTTAATGTCAGGAGTCTCCCTCCAGGACGTTTGTGATGCGGCAGGCTGGTCCTCACCGCATACTTTCGTCAGGTTTTATGACCTAGACCTCAGCTCCACCCCTGGGGCGCAGGTGCTTTCGGCTGAATTTAATCTTTGTTTCACACAGTCGGTCACTTGCTCTTATGGCGACGTGGGTATTAGCGTTCCCGCAGCATTTCACGCAGCTCGACGTTCCTGAAAGGGAACGTCCCGGGTTACGTATGTAACCCTAGTTCCCTGAAGGAACGAGACGCTGCGTGTCGTTGCCATACTCCCGGCATTCCCTTGATCGACTTGCTTCAGACTTTTTCCAGAAGCTGTCGCCATTGTGTTCAGGGGTGTGCTTTATAGTTTCCTTATCGATGACGTCACTCGTGACGTTCCGTCTCGCCATTGGGCTGATACCATACGTGCTTCATGACACACAACGCTAGAGGCGTTACCGCAGCGTTTCACGCAGCGTCTCGTTCCTTCAGGGAACTAGGGTTACATACGTAACCCGGGACGTTTTGCTGGCCCCTTATATATTTTTACTGGCCCTAGAAGGAAAAGCACTTTTCCATTAAACTATTTATTGTATACATTAGGATTAATTTTTCTTGTCCCCTCACATTGACAGTAAACTAAGTATTACATTACATGAGTGATGAGTTACTATTTTCACTTCAAAATGGCGAAATTAGACAAAAGTATATTTGTTTGGCTGATTATTTTTTTTCATTCTTTTAACATTTATGACCTAAAAAACTGTCAATGAAGAAAAAATGAAGAACGCGCTGAATCTGATTATAACAAGACTGAAGCGAACACGAATTTGTGTAGCTTACACTTAATCACACATTTTTAGGGGGGCTAGGCAGAAGTTTAGGGGGGAATTTGATTACACTTTAGATAGCCCGTCCGCAGGCCGGTTACGCATTTTGCATTTTGGTCGGCTTTTGTTGGAAATTTCCGGCAAACGAAACAGTACATGCCCTCATCACCTTTCTCCACCCAGGTGTACTGTGTTTTCCATGACACTAGGAATTAGGACTGGGCATGGTCTGGAAAAATAATAAATGGCGATATACGATATATATCTCGGTACTTTCTACGTTTTTCTATTTGGATAAAGAAAATCTATATTTATAAAAAAAAAAAAAATGGTCACATCCTGCTCAATGATATCCAAACAATATTGATATTGAAGGATATGGAAACAAATATAGGGAATGTAATGTAAGCTATGCAATATGTTATGTGCAAAAAGGTGGTTAAAATCATATTACATTCTAACATTGTAACATTAATCTAAAAACAAAAATAATGCTTTTGTTTTTAAAATAACTAAAGGCTGAACTAAAAATGAAAATAAAAACAAAAGCACAAACTAATTATATTAGCCTGCATTTGATTACCCCATTATAATGCTCACTTTCATAAAAACATACTTATAGGTTTAAAATTCCACAAATGGCACATTATTGTCTGCATATTGCATATTGCAAGCTGCTTTAAACTTGTTAACTATATCTTACCAGTTATTTTGAAGCGCTTAATATAAGCTTGTGTCATGTTTAGGACAAATTGTGTCACACTGCGTAGCCTACTCCGCTATTTTTCAGATGTGCTCGTATCAAACTGTATCGATATAAACGGTATTGCCTCATTCCCTATCGTTTAAAAAAAAATCTATATACTGTAGCCTACAAACTCGATTTACCGCCCAGCCCTACTAGGAATGTCCTCTTTCTCGTATCAGCCTCGTAGTTCTTTGACATTTTAACACGTTATAAATAACCTGAAGTAGCATTGACACTCTTCGCGCCACTGTATATGACGTTCGCGTTTTGTTTTGCTGATGGCCAGTCACTGGCCTATCAACTAGCCCGACATACTCTTTTACTGGCCCCGGGCCATCGGGCCATTGCTTATTTCGAGCCCTGAGAAGAGGCATATTTCGAAAACAATCTTACCGCCTTCAAACTTTTAAACGTTAGGGTGTGCAGTGGCATTTCATAGTGACCACATCTAGTGCATGAGTCATTTTGAGTAATCTTATGATATTTTTTATGTCCTTTTTGGAGCTTGAAAGTTGCTGTCACTATGAATTGCCATTGTATTCAAATTTTGTATTGTGTGGACTGCTTCTATGGTGTGTTTTTAGATCCAACCAGTATCTGTCCCCATTCACTTTCATTTAATCTTTTAAACTCCTTTTGTCTATCACGGAAAAAAGCAAGTCATGGGTTTGCAATGATATGACTGTGAATAAGTGGTGACATAATTTCCATTTCGTGGCAGAACTATTCCTTTAACGGAAAGGATACTGTAGTTAGGAGACGACCAGAGACACACATCATGTATTTGACTGTAAAAATGACTACATTTTATCTCAATTATTCAGATGATGATTTGATGAGCTAATTTCAACAGTTTAAACCCATTTTACTCATCGCATCAGTTCAGTGATGTCAGGGACAGTCCCCAGTGGCAGTTTTTTCACGTCAGTTTGGGTGACAAAGTCATCTGAAGTCATTCAATAGCTTAATGTGAGGGACAGAAGTCTATTTACATCATTAAAGTGTACGGAAACTCGTTTTCCCTCCTCTGTGGCTGTCAGTCATTCTCCATTCATATTCAAACAGCGCGCGCGCCTCTTGGATGCACGGTAAAACTCTCTCCAATATGATATATTCACATTATAATGCATGATCTGTAGATAAAAGGCTGTAGATTTGCATAAAATTACTTTATTTTGTTGGAGTTTGTTGCTGTTTTGAAACGACTCACTACCGTGTGCTTGCTAGATCACACACATCACATTCACAAGGACTATGAATCGGCATCAAACGCACAATAACTGGAATTTAAAACTGTGAAACAAAGGAACAAATCGCACTAGGATTTGTGCGCTCGACATTTCTTCGCTTTGTGACGTGAACTTTTAAATGCGCACTTATGTAGCGCAGCGCTGCACACTGTGACTCTTTGAGCACATCATTCTGCACCCGCGAATCCCGCGATGCGCATACGCGCTGTGTGCGCTCTGTTTTTCATGTTATCATGGGTTTGCGCACTGAAATATTAATGAAGCCAATATATTTTGTTATACCTAGCCTGCTCAATACATTTAAAATAAGCATAATTTAATTGTATATTATTTCTTTGTAGTGTAGGCTATATATGCACTTCTGAATTCTTGACATTAATATATAAATATAAAATTGTGAAATGTATGATTGCCTGATTGAATTTTATAAGAGAACTAATAGTAATTTGTTTTTATTAACATATTTAGATTTTATAAAATTACTGTGCAGATTTTTTCAAGAATTACTTATTGCTGCTGATTTATACACTCATTAAGTTTATTAAAAATTCATAATACATTTATGTAATATTTAAAGGTGTTAACTTTAATCTTATATTGCAAAATAATAACTTAAAAAGGATTAAATTCATTATGTAAGTATCTGGAAATTTGCCGCGGGCGAGGGCCCATATATAGCCTACATCATATCTATATAATCTATATCGTTATATATAATATAATATATATTAGTAGGGCCATACTAATATCATTAGGAACATTAAATATAACACAATAAACCAAAGTATATCAGTAGGAGTTTCCTTAAGTCTTTCTGATAGTTTTCTACAGGCCGGTTTACTACAACAGTAGAATAAAATTCTGAAATTATGGTTTATAGTTTTGGTGTGCCACCCCAAGATTTTAAGTTGCCCCATCTGGCCACCCCTATGAAAAATTTCTGGAGGCGCCACTGACAGTCCCTATCATTCATCCACCATGTGTACCTGTGAACCTGCAACCCGCGCAGCGCTGAGAGCATAGAGATTTACTCGCTCTCGCTGACAGAAACAGGAAACTGTGGCTGCAGCAGATGTGGTCACATGACCAGGTGGAAGTCTGAGAGAGAGTGTGTGAAAGACGATGGTAAGTTTGTATCGATGTCTTGCTAATTGTTTTAAATCAACATTATGATGATCATAATCACATCTACTTCCTTTACATTAATGTCTGTCATCGTTTAATGACCATCATGTTGTGTTGGAAAAGTCAATGGGGTCCAACACAACATTCATTGTATTGACAAAAACTTTCTTCAAAATATCTTCTTTAGTGTTTCATGGAAGAAAGAAAGTCATGCAAGTTTTTTTTTTGGTGAACTGTTCCTTTTAGAGTGTTGATCTGAAGGCGCATGCTTAAAGTCAATTTAAGTTCGCAGCCATTTTTACTTCCGCAAATGATGCATTTTCGAGTCTAGCAGGATGTAGAAAAAAAGTAGAATGGGACTTGCTGTTATTTTTTTTAGGGAATTGAATGGAATTGAACCAGAACAGAGCCAGCTGAAATAAAATAAGTATTGCATTATTTTTCACATTATTTATGTATTTGCTCTGAAATGGAGCTTTTAAAGGGGTGAATTTTTCAGGCAGAAGCATCATTGTAATCAAACAGCCAGTGTTAAAAATCAGATTGTTAGTAAAATACACCACAAATCGAGTTCAAAAAATTAAGCCATGCTTTCTTGTTTTTACTAAATGATCTCTCTCTCTTTCTATGTGAATATATAGTAAAGTGTAATTTATTCCTGTGATTAATGCTGAATTTTCAGCATCATTACTCCAGTCTTCAGTGTCACATGATCCTTCCGAAATCATTCTAATGTGATGATTTGATGCTCAAGAAACATTTCTCATTATAATAAATTTTGAAAACAGTTATTTACATTTTTATTTCAGGATTCTTTGATGAATAGAAAGTTCAAAAGAACAGCATTTCTCTGAAATAGAATCTTTTGTAACATTAAACACTACCGTTCAAACCTTTGGGGTCAGTAAGATTTTTTATTTTATTTTTTGGGGGAAATAAATAAAATAAATCAAAATTGATTTAAAATTGATCAAAAGTGACAGTAAAGACATTTATAATGTCACAAAAGATTCTATTTCAAATAAATGCTGTTGTTTTTAACTTTCTGTTCATCAAAGAATCCTAAAAAAAATGGTACACAACTGTTTTCAACATTGATAATGAGAAATGTTTCTTGAGCATCAAATCATCATATTAGAATGATTTCTGAAGGATCATGTGACACTGAAGACTGGAGTAATGATGCTGAAAATTCACCTTTCATCACAGGAATAAATTACACTTTACTATATATTCACATAGAAAACAGATGTTTTACATTGAAATAATATTTCACAATATTACTGGGTTTGTTTTGTATTTTTAATCATATAAATGCAGCCTTGGTGAGCAGAAGAGACTTCTTTTAAAAACATTAAAAATCTTACCGACCCCAAATGGCAGTGTGTGTATATATATATATATATATTTAATTGTCTACACATGAATTTCGTAATAAAAAAAAACCTATTTGACATTCATGATATATTCATGGCATTATATCAAATATTGAATATTCGTTTTTTCTTTAATTTATTGGCATTTAACAGATTTGTTGTTTTTTCAGTTTTGTTGTTTTTAACGTTATTGTTTTTTTAGTTGCCCATTTATCGATAATTGGTCATAACATGAAAGTAATTATCAGCTTAACCATATTGACCAGAATTTTTATATCTGTGCATCCCTAAAAACATGTTTTTGTTCTTGTTCTTGTTGTTTTGTTTTTTTTGTGCGTTGGCGCATATAGTGAAAGATAAGCATCATCAAGTATGCAGTATGTCAGCTCCTTCAATACGCTTATTTCACGCAGCCGTTATTTTGAAATGGAAAGCGAGGCTCCGGTGGGAAGAAAACCGGAAGTGTCGCCTTTAATCATAGGAGAGTCGCGAATGCGATGGCGTATTGTTGTGTTTAATGTAGAAAGTAGTTATTCTAAAAATGTACATAGATTTCTTTCATACTTTAGACTATATACAGTGAAATTCATTTATAAATTTTTTTTTTCTTTCAGAAAGATATTAACATCCAATAGTGTAAATCGCGGCAGCAGCTTCAGGTTGGTAGTCCAAGGCATTGTTGTTTATCTTTACTTCCGGGGTTCTTCCCACCGGAGCCTCGCTTTCCATTTCAAAATAACGGCTGCGTGAAATAAGCGTATAGTGTTTAAAAGTCCAGAGTGAGCCGGAATCTAGACAAAACAAGAAGTTTATTTGTTTCAGATGTTTTGGCCACTAAATATTTTTCATACTTCCAAAATGTGTTACTTTTAAATGTGAGAAATTCTCACAGGTGATATTTACGTGTTAGTGGTTTTCATCTTTTACATCTTTTAAATCAATGCTTTTGAATGAATGCAGTTTGTTTCGACACATTTTGGATGCATGAGATTGAGCTTGTGTGGCTAGACGCATATGCATTCAAATACTTCAGAGTATATTTCTTGGTTTAAAGAGAATGTGTGAAGAAAGTGTTTGTGTGTGTGTGTGTGTTTTTGAAACACCTGCAGGCCCTTTGAGGTTTATAGAGTTTCTCACCTGTTGATTAAAGACATCAGCAGCTGTCAAAGAGTGTCGCCAATCACTCTAGTTAAACCACTAATGTGTGTGTGTGACTGCACTGATTCAGGTGTGTACACGAGTGTGTTCGGCATCTATTAACTCACAGACAGCAGTAAAACTCACACCAGCCCTCGTCATACTGAGCCAAAGAGACTTGTATTGTTCATCATAAAGTTAGCAGGCGCTGTAGCCGCCAAACATTTGATTGATATCCTGTTTGTTTTTAACATTGATGGAAGATAATGTCAATGTGAAATCAAATATTTTCTTAATGCATATTATTTTGAAGGAATTATCTTTGACTTCATAGTCATTTATCAAAATATGTTAATTTACTCCAACTCTGAAACGATCTTAAGCTGATGTCACCTAGCCATTCTTGGAAACTTTAAGTCAAGTTAGGTTTTAAGTGATGCAGCCTTTTGAAAATTTTGCTTATAGTAAATGCTGTAAATTTAATGTCAGTTAAAATGAATGGTGGTGGAGATTACAGAAATGATAGTCAAATAAATTCCTGATGGATAAAATAATGTGTTGTCTCAATGAAAGTCCAGTTTCACTTAGACATCGCACAGAAATTACAAGTGCACGTGTTATGCTATTTTAAAGGTTTCTGGTTTAGTTTCGGAGGTCTCCTGAAATAGTTTTACATGCATCCTAGGTAAAAAAAAACACTTTCATTTACTCATAAAATACATTGCACATCACCTCATTTCTCAAAGAGTCTGAAACCGGTTCGTTCAAAGATTTATGGTGTGATTCATTTGCCTACTTATACTACGCCCTAAAATGATGTACTGTTTTTGTGAAGAACAGAACAGTTTCTGAGAGAAATGTAGTGGCATATTGATCTGCCAGCCGTGGGTCTTTCATGCAGAGACTCTCCTCATGTGTTTGCATAATGATGCATTTAAAAATTAATGACCAGACATATCATTACAAAAGTTCACAATGCTGTTGCAGATTAAATATAATGTTAATAACACTCAATAAATGCCTTTTCGTCAGGTTAGATACTGATTATTAATCACTCAACCCCCTTTATCTAAACCTGTCTACTTAATCGCCGGACTCGTACATCCGCCATGTTTGTAGTCCAGCGTGCAATGGGTTATGGGCGATATTAGCCCTTTGAGTGTCTACGGATCTAACCGGAAAAAGTTGACCCTCAGAGTATATTTTGAATAGTCATTTCAACATACTATTTCAGCTCTGTATCTTCCTCAGCACTTTACACACAGTGATACGAATAATGCCGTCGGTTTTTCCGTATCAACTCCAGAGCTAGTCTTCATCCTTTTGAATTGCACTGCTGAAAACATTTCGACACGCGTTTGGGGGCGTGGCTTAGCCATAGGTCAATTACAGTGTTTGAGGGTCAAAGTAGACGTTGTTCTCGGACAGCCAATGAAGACCATAGGCTGGCATTATGCAAATTTCTTACGTAGGCATGTAACAGGAAGTGAGACTGGAATTACTGAGGACTCGTTTCAGGCAATTCAGAATCAATTCTTTCTTTTAGGAGACAATAACTTGTGCACTTCGAAACTTTGCAGACCTTTTACATTTACAAACAGCTAGCTATATTACACACTGCATGAAAGGTAATATTCAAAAAAGCATAATGTTTTTATAAAGAGTTAGAGGTTTATAAAGCATTTGCAATACATATTTAATATGCAATACTCTGTAAGCTGTGATCTTAAGCTGATCCATGACTCCATTAGCACTAATGTGCTAGCTGCTGTGTCACTGCGCCTCAGTGTGTTTTATGCCGTCTGTCTATGCAGATTTACATTATCTAAAGCAAGAAGGGAGAAATATCACGAGCAATTTATATCACACACACGCCAACAGTACTCAAAGTACCATGTTTCATGACTAATCTAAAAATGTATAGAAGCTATAACAGATGTAAAAATTGCAGAAAAAGTTCATTTTCAGTAAGTTCATTTATAGAAGGGGTGACAAGACTCTCTTTTTTTTTCATCCAAACCCCTTAGACATAAAATATTTACTTGACGCCCCCTTGAGATCTTAATAATAATAATAATTTTTATTATTATTATTGAATAAATAAGTAAATTAGTTTTAATGCTAATTATAAGGAATGAAAACAGAAATGTATTACTGTTGTAAGTTACAATAGTTCTGCAAAAAACCCTGAATAATTTAATTAAATTAAATGTAATAATAATAGGCTAAATAAATAAATAAATATTAGTTTTAATGCTAATTATAAGACATGAAAACCGTTGTTTTCAATAGATATATTACCGTTGTGAATAACAATTGTTCTGTGAAGCATCTCGCTTTATAGGAAAGACGGTTTAGCCAAGTATTATTTATCCTACTAGATATCACCTGATTATAAAAATGAGGGACAGTCCCATCTACATGTGCACCCACATAATTATGACACATGCATCTCATCAGGTACTGACATTTTAGTTTGCGCATCGAGTCATTTGAGTGATTTGCTCCCTTATTTCTCTCTCCTGATAGGTGCTTAGTTGTGGGCGTGTAACAGAGGGTGTGGCCTGTATAAAGCAGGCGGGGTGTAACGGTGAAGCAGACAGTCGGGTTTCTGTGAAAAACCTGGAGCGGGACGACTCCTCCCCTGACTCCACCAACAGGAACAACACAGACACGCCCCCTGGAGCAGACGAAGACTCCGCCCCTTCCACTCCACGGAAGAAACGAGGGCGACGGAAACTTGAGCGCCCGGAGCGACGTGAGTCACTCGTCTCTTGTTCAGTCGGTCTGATCGATTTCAAATGTCCTTTCCTTCCGAAATGTGTCAGAAAATACACTTTATAATGCGATGAAAGCGATATTGGGATGTAACTTATTCTGACGGTTGCTATATCGCCCCCTTGAGTTTGTCAACATTAATGCAGGACCGCATCAGTGCGTCAGCCAAGCATATGTGCCTGTTTCTGCCATTTCTGGGGTCTGCGTTTTTTTCTTTCAGTTTTGTTTTCCTTTAAATGACCTCAGCATTTGTCTTTCAGACGCGGGGGAGGACGACACCAGCAGCGACACCAGCAGAGCAGAGGTGAGGAAAGTCAATATCCAATAAAACATAGTCAAACAATTTGAGAATCACATTTTCTCATTTAATGACTAATGTTTCATATGACTAAGGCTGCACAATGTGGGGAAAAAATCGAATTGCGATTTATCTTATAAAAATTAATTTTGGTTTAAAATGCTTTTTTTTTTTTAATAGCTCCAGGTATTTAATCGCTCTGCTTGTCTACAGGGTTGCATAATTTGGCTTAAGATTTGAGATTTATATACCAATATGACTATATAATAATAATAATAAACAAAATTTTTAACTAAATAAAGAGTTGTTATTATACTGTTATATTTCATTGTAAAATAAAAATATTTAAGTATTTAGGCAGAAAATTAATACAATTATCTAGTTCAAATTCATTTGATAATCACTGCGATTTCATTTTTATTTCGATTAATTGTGCGGCCCCGGGACTACATAGAATCTATGAGATTTGCTTGGAAAACTGGTTAAACTTAAACTAACTGGTTATCTGGACCCAGTCGGGTGGTTCAGACAGGTCTAGTTAATACATCACAGATTGATTGATTGATTAATCTACTCTTGCCCGACATAGATCACAGGAATAGACGGCATGTTCACCAAGAGCATGTGAATGGGCCGATGGAACGATCCAGGCTGTTTATGTGAGAGACATTAATGTGTTAAGCTGTAATTTGGCCCGAATAACGGCTGTAAAGTGGTAACACGCCACTGAAATGTGTTTACAGGCTGTTGAACATACGTTACGGGTGTTTTATAAGGGCTGTGTACATACAGCAATTCACAAATGTACACAGAGGAAAAAAAGATGCTTACACAATGCAAATCAAGGCTTTGCGAAAGTCACTTTCTTGTGCATCATTTGACTTTTATGAGCATGTCAGTGCCCTATAACCTACAGGACGTCACCAAAAACATCTAACACTCATGAAAGCTGGAGCTATTTGAGCCTGTCATTCACAAAAATTCACAATGTGTGTATTCCCGGAAAACTAGGTTTAAGAGAGTTGTGTTTGTCTTGGGTTAATATTCAGTAATATTATTGATTTTTCTGCACTGACACTATCGGATGAGAACGAAACTTAAACTGATTTGAGCTGCATGATGACACTATTGACTTAAATAGAGTTGCTTTATACCTGAATCGAATTTGTTTCATAATTGATGAAATTTGCATTGAACTTTTTTTATAATTTTGATGAACTATGGTTATTGAACTGAACTGAATCAACGCTGAACAGACTTGAGCTGAATAACGACGCTATTGTCCTTTTTAGAGCTGCTTTACAGCAGAATTTGATTAAGTTTGCATCACTGATTCTGTTATTTTCCTGTTTATTGCTTTGAAACAATCTGTATTGTGTAAAGTGCTATATAAATAAGGGTGACTTGACTTGTAGAGCGAAGGGGGCCGTGTGAGGGGCCGGCGGGGCGGGGACATCAGTCTGAGGAGACGACCTGTACAAAGAGAGACCTTCCAGGCCGGAGATCCCTTTCACATCAGCCGCAGGGAGAAAGAGGAGATGCTCGCTATCTTGAGGAAAGAGAAGGTGAGAGATAGAATGGCTCCATCCGAAATAGCAAACTTCCTTACCATATAGTGGGCAATAAACAGTATGTGACAAAAGAAGTATGTCCGAATTCACAATACTCATAAAAGAGTTGGCAAAAAGTACCCCGATGACCTACTACTTCTGGCGAGATTCGACGCTGGTAGGTCACATGATAAGGAAAACATGGCAAATGTGGTACGTCCGGATTACATTCATACTATGTAGAACGTGCTGTATTAGTTATTACTTAGTCAAAATAAGTACTTACTCAAGAGAGTATGCAATTTCGGACGCAACCAATCAGACTGATTTTAAAGAAGACGTGTCAATACAGTTATCAACATCATTCATGGTGTAAAAGTCATTTACTCATAAATAAGATTGACTCGTATATTGCCTATACCGTTAAACTGCACCTTACTCAAGTACTGGAAATGATTTTATCGTGGTAGGGAGTAATGTATGATTAGTGAGACATTTATGAGTAATGTCAGAATGAAATGGAATTTATTTTTTTCCAAATTCCTATTTTCTAATTGTATGTTACAGATCTTACTGTGGGCGTTTCATCTGTGAATACGTCTCTTTCTTTTTTTTTGACCTTGTAATTTTTAATCAAAATATCATAACTCGATCTTCCAGTTAAATGACAGACGTCACTCTTGTGACATATGCAGGACTTCTCTAATCATTTAGTCCGCATAAACCCGCTCCTTTCTTACCATCCACTGCATTTTCTTTCTTTTTCGATAATCTGTTTCACTTGAGTGAACGTCACAATGCGGAAGAAAGGATCTGTTACTACTTACATTATATTGTCGCTTTAATGTAGTGTGTAATGTACGTTTTTTTGCCCACGGTTTGGGACACAAGCAACAAGTCAAAAATGGACATTATTCCACAAACGCTGTCGAACTTAAAGGGATAGTTAGTTCACTCTAAAATTAAAATTAAGTCATCATTTCCCTTCAGTCATGCCCTTTCTATTATAGACCACGAAAGAAATAAAATGTCCCGCTCGCTCTCGTCCATATAATGTCCATCAAGCTTTTTAGAAAAACACAAAAGTATCACAGAATGGTCCCATGATGCGACACATGCCTTTTATTCCAAGTGTTCTGGGGGTATACGATAGGGTTTGGTGAAAAACAAATAGAAATTTAATGTATTTTTAACAGTTCACTCCGTCTCCTCCACAACAAGCACAAAATGTGAGAAATCAAGATGACAAAAACACGACATGAAATACAACGCCAAGAAATCCCAAAAAACTATCCGTGTTCTTTCTTCACTGAGTCAATTATCAGCGGACCGGAACTTCGTTTGTCTGATCAGTTGACAGATGTGAACGTGAAAACGTCTTCTTGTTCGGACGGACACAACAGGTTGTGTCACAACAGACCTCATGGGTTGTATTTCATGTTCCTAATTCTAATTCTTTTTTTGGTCCATAAAAGAAAGAAGGCCATACGACATCAAAACAACACTAGGGTTGTATAAATGATGACTTATTTTAGGGTGAACTATCCCTTTAACTTGTATTGAACACGGAACATTCCTTTAGAGACAAAGAGGGAAAGTTTTGAATCGCTGCCGCTGAAGGTTGAGATGAGTTGAGTTAAAGATGTATGGAAAACTCACATTCTTATGTCTAACGTGCCGAATGATACAGAATGAGTGTGTTTATGAGGAATGGAAAACAATTTAGTTAATTGTTGAGAGGTACAGATCCGAAACTCTTGAGTTGAATGCATTCTGTTGTGTGTGTGTGTGTGTGTGTGTGTGTGTGTGTGTGTGTGTGTGTGTGTGTGTGTGTGTTTGTCCAGTAAACTGAGTGGAAAGTGAACATCAGTGGAAAGTCAGTTGGGTTGGGTTCGCTAAAACACTGTCTACTTGCCTCACTGTGTGTGTGTGTGTGTGTGTGTGTGTGTGAGCAAGTGTTTGTAGTAGTAGTAGAGTGCTTGGCCACATTGTGAGGCCCTGTTTCCTGTAGAGGTGTAAGTGTAACAGGGCGAACTCAAACCAGCTCTGAAGTGTCTGTGTTAATGATATATATTTTATTCCTGTGCCGTTTTATTTGTTTACCGTTTACTTCTCATTCAAATAAGTCTCAAACATGTAAGTAGTATGTTTTATATCGTTTTTTGCAATCTGACAGGAATGGTTTATATATTTACATATTTATTCGAACATAGTTTATCAGTTTATGAAACCAAATCGGTCATGTTTCAGCTGTGTTTCCTGTCTTGGTGTAGTCTTCACCAACAACAGTTCACTTTGTAGCTTTTTACACTACCGTTCAAAAGTTTGGGGTCAGTAAGATCTTCTTTTTTTAAAGAAATTAATTCTTTTATTCAGCAAGGATGCATTACATTGATCAAAAGTGACAGTAAAGACTTTTTAAAATGCAAAAGTTGCTGCACATTGGTGGTGGTTGAGGAGATTCCCCCTTCCATGTGAAGTGCTTTGAGGACCCAGAAAAACTCTATATAAATGTAACGTATTATAATGTAACAAAAGATTTTTATTTCAAATAAATGCTGTTCTTTTAAACTTTCTATTTATCAATAGTACTGAAAAAAATGCATCACCGTTTCCATTAAAATGTTGAGCAGCACAACTGTTTTCAACATTGATGATGATAATAAGACATGTTATTATAAATCAGCATATTAGAATAATTTCTGGAGGATCATGTGACACTGAAGACTGGCGTAATGAGGCATCACAGGAATAAATTATATTTCAATATATTCAAATTGAAAACAGATATTCTAATTTGTAATAATATTTTTACCATTTATTTTACAGAATTTGTTAGCAAATAAATGCAACCTTTTTCTGTAGTCTTTATCATTCTAGTTCTAGTACCTAGTTTATTTGCTACTAAGTGCCTCAGAGAAATAAACCTGGCAAACTCTGGCAAATCCAGCAACTAATTCTTCCTCGAAAGTGCTCGTTTTATCTTAACTTTGTAAACACGGCTTTGTCTCCTGTCAGACTGATGAAAACCGGTGCACCTTGACTCCTTGCATAAAACCCAGCCAATCAGATTTCTGTGTTCAATATGCATGAAACGGACTCTGGGTGGCCTTTTAGTACGCCGTTAGACTCAAACTAGTCTAACCCACCTATATGACAATTGTTCTGCTCTCTAAGTATTCGTATTCAGGATTTCACTCCACAGAAAGCTCCTCCGATTTACTTTGAATCATAAATGAACACCCTCATAGTGCTCTTAGCTCTGTTTTAACCATGTTATACGTACCTGGTAATGGGTAAAGTTAGTTCAAATGCGCAAAGTAACCCTAGGAACTAGATAAGAAAGATTGTCTGAATGAGTGTTTTGTGTCATGAAGTATTAAAGTGTGTTTATCCGTGTCCTCGGCTCACCCAGCGAGGGCTTTTTCTCTCGACTCCACCCACTACAGTCTCTGGATCTCATCAAACTCTGGCGCAGCTCCAACAAGACCTGATTACAAACATGTGTGTGTTTCAGAGAATCGCACATGGTGTGTGAAGTGGTTTAGTTTATGTAGACACCATAAAGAATAATGTAATTACTTGCAATAGTGTTTTTCATTTGTTTTCTTAAAGAGTTTCGTGTGTGTGTGTGTGTGTGTGTGTGTGTGTGTGTGTGTGTGTGTGTGTGTGTGTGTGTGTGTGTGTGTGTGTGTGTGTGTGTGTGTGTGTGTGTGTGTGTGTGTGTGTGTGTGTGTGTGTGTGTGTGTGTGTGTGTGTGTGTGTGTCATTAACAAGGGTCATAAATCCTGGCTTAATTGAACCTTCCCATCTTTCTCAGTTCCAATGACAGTCGAAACGTAAAAGTCCTTGCAGAAAGGAATCACACATTATCAAATCTAAACCTGCACAAACACCCTCTCTCTTTTCTCTTTTTGTCTGGTCTGCGCTCCGCTCTCGTTCAGGTTTGTGACGGACGCCCTCCTGGCCGATATTTGCAAACCCTCTGTGACCAATCAGCATGGAGTCACGTGACCCACGATTCCCAAACAAAGACATTGTGTGTGTGTCTCCCCCCTTTTCTGTTTTAAAAGTGTCTTTTTGCCTGCGTACACACTACACACTACACACATGAACACACACAGCTACCTACCTGAGAGGGACTCACGAGCAGACACAGCAGCGTGTGTGGGTACGTGTGCACTGTGTGGAAAAGACACATTTACTGATGTGGGTGTGTGTTTAGCAGAGGATGAAGGTAGAAAATGCTGACCTGGCTGTTTGCATGAGTGTGTGTGTGCGCATGTGTGTCGCTTTAAACCAAACACAAGTACTGTAGCTCTGTAGTTTTATAAAGACATGCCATCTTACTGCTTCCTGCAGTGCATACTGTGCACTATTTTCAGCTGTTGTATGCTAAATAGTGACCTCGTGTTTTTTGTGCATGGAACTACATAGTTATTTTGCATTTTTAATGTAATTTTGTTTTTAAAACTCTTGTTTTGATAGTGCGATCAAATAATTCAAATATGTTAAAAATCACAGTTAAGTTTCAGTTCAGTCAAGAAAAGGAATACCAAGTCAAATACATTGCATTGTGGGATATAGTGTAGTATCCATACTTTGCCAAATGTAGCAGGTTATTTGTGTATTCCATGCAACAACAAAAAAGCACACTGCACACTTATGAAATGGTACTAGTAGTATGCTTTTGTGGACATGGAGTAAAAGATTAGCCATTAGAGTGAAATATAGATCTATCTATGCTGGATGTTTTTTTTGTTCCTTGCTTTTGTTTTTTACTCTTCTGTATGTTTGAGTCACAGACTGATGCGTTTTCTTTCTCTTTTTTTTAATTGCATTGATGGTCACTTTGAACTGAAAGGAATTTCACTAAATTCTTACACCATTATGCGACAAAGCAGGGTTCCTCAAACTGCGGTAAATGCAGGGGTTTCGTGAGTTGATGAAAAGCTAATAATTAAATAATAAAAATTAAATATAGCTATAGAAAGATGGATATATATATATATATATATATATAGTATTGAGTGCATAACTGAAGTATTGAGTGTATTGAGTGCATAACTGAACATAATTATTTGCAGGTTGACATTTTTTTTGTATTAAAAACACTTATTTTATTGGTCGGATGAAATATGCAAATTTTTTGAGATAGGAATTTTGGGTTTTCATGAGCTGTATGCCAAAATCATCAGTATTAAAACAATAAAAGACCTGAAATATTTCAGTTGGTGTGCAATGAATCTAAAATATATGAAAGTTTAATTTTTTTCATTACATTATGGAAAATAATGAACTCTATCACAATATGCTAATTTTTTGAGAAGGACCTGTATATATATATATACATAAACTGTATATATAAAATAAAATAAAAACAATCAAAATTTCATTTTCCCCCGCATGTAATGCGACTTTCTGGTTTCAGTGATTAACGGATTTCAGAGAACAATGATGTGTTGTTAAATTATTGAAACAATATTTTACAATCTCGGGGGATTTCAAGTAAATAGGTTTGGCTGACAAAAAAACGTTTAAGAATTAAACACCACTGATGTTTTGTCAGTGACTGGGTGTGTATTTCTGTCACGTTTCACTGGGTAGCCCCGCCCACCACGAGATCTAATTGGTCCAAAATCTGTATATCAGCTGTTTATTGAATATAATTTTTTTTCTGATTGGCTTTGAATTAGTTGTCGCTGGACACGTATTGCATTGCATCTGGTTAGGACACTGTAATATTTGTTCAGTATATTTTAGGCCTGTGCCAATACATCCATAGGTAGGTACTTTGTGATTTAATGGGGCTCGAGCACCGATGGTGTGAGGATCCTATTGGAATTGCTCAGTTTTTTCTTCATTGTTTTGCATTGATCGTTCTAGATATATATTACATATATGACGTGCATTTGTATGGACACTACCGTTCAAAAGTTTGGGGTCAGTAAGAATTTTTTTTTTATGTACTTTTAAAATTCGTCAAGGATGCATTCAATTTATCAAAAGTGACAGTAAAGACGTTTTATGTTACAAAAGATTGCTATTTCAAATAAATGTTTTTCTACTGAACCAGAGGTCTGCGCGGGTCTGTTTTTTCGTCCCGCTCCCGCTAGGTTCTACTCTGTTCCCGTTTAAAATTCACTCTGTGTTCACCCGCTCTCTGCTTAGAATGATTTTCTTCCCTGACCCGACCGAAATCCCACTTATCTCAAATTTAAAAGTAAAAGTAAAGTGAAAGGTGAAGGTTGAGTATGGCAACTAGGGCTGCACGTTATATTGTTTTAGCATCGTTCTCGCGATGTACGCATCCGTGATAGTCACATTGCAGGATGTGGGATGTCAAGTATAAGGGTCGTAGTTGCTCCGTGATCCGTACGAGCCTGCTGTCCCCCGATTCGGAACGGATTAATTGCAAAGTTTAACCATCATAGAGTGAAAGTTTATCATTTGCATGTGTTGTGAGTCGAGTCAGGCATCAAGCGCAAGACAGCATGTGATATACAAATTCAGTTCTGTTTCTCTTTCTTTTGAGCTTAAACGGACTCGTGCATGCAAAATAAGGTCCAAATTCCCATCTCGATGAGAATCCTCATAAACACAGTCGGTTATGTGTTGTAAACCAAGAAAGAAAGCGAATGTGTGTCATTTATATTAGGTCCGTGCATTCATCTTAAAGGGACAGCAGCCTAATAGAAATGCAGCTGTTTGTGTCACCAATGGTGATCTAACAACAAAAAAGAAAGAAAAAAACTACTTGTAGCTTTAACAAAGATAAATTGTATTAATTAATTATATTAGTTGTATTTCATTTATACAGTGAAGATTATACAAGTGTAACCATTACGCCACAACTGCCCCAAAATTAAAATTTTCCCTAGGGCCCTGTGTACACCAAGGGACACAGGCTAGCATATTTTTCCAATTGTTAATAATGGAAGCGCCGCGTTTTTAAAAAGCCAGCAGTGTGACGAGGCACCGAGTGTCTATTACTCGCTAAACACTGATTGTTTTTTTCCAGTTTCCAAGAGTTGATGAATATTCAACTTTGAGTAAAAGGCAGCGCTCGTCAGTGTCACTTTTTACCCAGCCGTCCAATCACAGTGCAGGAGGGGCGGGACAAATACCACACGACCAACCGCCACATTCTGCTTTACAACGGATGACAACAAGAAGTATAATAACTGAACAAAATCATTTAAACGAGCCAGAGCAAATACTTTACATTGTATTGACATTCTATATAGAAACAAAACACAAACAAATCCCTATCTGTGAAATGAGACACTAGTAACTTCTACTTCCACTTCAGCTGGCTGAAAACGCTTTGACGGACACATGGCCTAAAGAAAGAGAGAGTGATTGGGAATAACGAATATAAAATGTTGGCTATACAAGAATTCTATTTTCTAACACTGTCAACACAGTAAAAGATGTAGAAACATAGGCTAAATTAAACACAACATCTATCACTCAAAATTATAAGCCAAAAATAGTTGGCTCACTAGCTATAATCTATAAATCTTTTTTTTAATATGCTGCTCCCATTTAAAAGTGTACCGGTGTTAGGGTTATATTTCACAAAATTACTGTTTTAACTGTATTTTTGATCAAATAAATGCATCTTGGTGAGCAGAAGAAACTTCTTTTCAAAACATTACAAAATATTGCCAATCCCAAACTGTGTTTGATAAAGTGTCTAAATGCTTTACCAACAGGAGTGACGTTTGTATAGAAATGAGCCTGAGAGACTTTAGGGTCACGGTGAGGTTGGGGTCAGAGGTCGTCCACGCCTGGGTCACGATCACAAAGCTCTCAGCCCTTGAAACGTGTCGTAAAGCCAAGGGTCGTCACAGAGTCCGAGGGGTCAGGTCATAATGGGAGACGTTCTCATACTTCTCATGAGAACCTTGCTAAAGATTTCTACTTGTTGGCACAAAGAAAGACTTGCCATTTATAGAGTGCCAGTGAAGTGTTTTTAGGAAGCTTGCGTACTGTGGGCTGCAGCAGGAAATTGGTAATCTGTTAAAACCGCATTTCCCAGGCTGCACTGGGCCGTTTGCCAGGGACTGCTGGGTAACCACCAACACAACCACTATAACGTCATGGAGACACGACTGGAATAGGACAGGCAATCTGCCTCAGATTGTAGCTCTCTTCCAAAACCTGGTGATCTGCCTACTTAGGGAGTATTTTAAGGCATCATAGAATAAAGGCTGGTCCAAAAGGTAGGCGGCAACGTTATGCTGCCTTCTGAAATTTTGGCCAAATTCTAATGCAGCATCGCATATATTTATCACGAGAGATGCGATAACAGAATGCACTGCAATGAAAAAGTCTGATAAAAAAAAAAGTTATTTTACCCAATATTTGTGTGTTTCCAGCATGCTAATATCAAACTCTCTTATAACAGACACATGAGGAGGAGACAGAACAATCGCATAAAAATGAATGAGAGAAGTCACCTGTTTTGTTTAGTGTACGAAAACTTCCAACTAATGTTTTAAGTTTTTAAGGAAATATTTATAATCTGATTTGAATACACTACAAAAAAGTCTCTTCTGCTCACCAAAGCTGCATTTATTTGATCAAAAATACAGTTAACATTGTGAAATATTACAATTTAAAAGAACTGTTTTCTATGTGAATGTATAATAAAGTGTAATTTATTCCTGCGATCAAAGCTGAATTTTCAGCATCATTACTCCAGTCTTCAGTGTCACATGATCCTCCAGAAATCATTCTAATATGCTGTTTTCATGCTCAAGAAATATTTCTTCCTATTATCTATATTGAAGTTGTGCTGCTTAATATTTTTGAGCAAACCATAATGCATTTTTTTTAAAGATTCTGTTATTATTTACATTTGTGATCAATTGAATGCATTCTTGCAGAATAAAAGTATTCATTTCTTTCCAAAAAAGTAACAAAGCAAGGCCGCTCAATAGGGTTTGACCTACAGTTGGCCCTGTGTGTGTGTGTGTGTGTGTGTGTGTGTGTGTGTGTGTGTGTGTGTGTGTGTGTGTGTGTGTGTGTGTGTGTGTGTGTGTGTGTGTGTGTGTGTGTGTGTGTGTGTGTGTGTTCTTGAACTTGAATCTGTAAAGCTAATTATAATTCTGTAATCAGCAGCACTTCCAGACTACACACACATCTCACAAGAGTACAGATGAGAACTACATGACACACATTTGCATATGTGATGATTATTTATTTTTCTGATCAGATTGTCGAACTATATGCATCATGTTTAAACCTTTATTTAATGCTGAGCTCCTGAGATGGATGTTTATACCAGGTTTATATCGTCTGCTTTATCGTTTGACTGCACTTTCTATAGAGTTTATGTGTCTCCATTGACCCGTCAAACAGGCCTGTCTTTCTGTATTTTAGTGTCTCTGATTCGGTACGATTAGCTCCTCTGTGGTTGGCCGTTTAGTGGAGTTAAAGGTCAAATGAGGCGCTTACGACCTTCCTGCAAAAGTTCACACGAGGAACCAACAGCTGCTAAAAGGAATCAAAGTTTCACTCTCACATACAGTAGTTACAAAAGCGTCGCGAACGAAACTACGAAAAGTTCTGCAAGTTGTTGTTTTTTGGATGCGTCGGGGGTCAGGATGGTCAAACCGACAGAGCAATGTTTTGAATAGACTTTTCAGGGAAACTTACATATAAATGGTTTACTTAAAGTAATTTATTTGGGATATGAGAAAGTATTTTAACATTTAACAATGAAAAATGGCTAGTGGAAACTCATTGGTAATTTTCCTTTCCTGAGTCAGTGGTGCTGGATCTGTAATGTTGGTTTCCAAGTCATGGGAATCTTGTTGACATCCTCAGAAAGATTAGAATCTGTTTTGTCTCCTGCCAAACCCACAGGGTTTCTAATCTGCACGAAATGATTCTTGACTAGACGTACACTGAGGGGTGCTTGATATTGACAAAAATATATATGCTTTCCATCATCTTTTGTGTCAAATTCTTACATGTAATCAATAAATTCAATTAGAATAAGACACAATGGGGCTGTTTCCAATCAAATGAAATCAGTATCAACAAAATTAATCTTTGCAGTGCAAAGGAGAAATAAGCTGCATCTGAAGTGGCATTTAGATGCATTTACACAGATTTCCATTACACGAGAGTAGATGTTAAAACTTCATGCTGATTTGTACTCGGCTTTCGCCAAGATAATCACCAACTAAGACGTAGCTTTACAGTAACCTATGCTTCTCCATCCATTTACGCTTCTTTCCATCTGGTGACGTGAATCTTCTGTCTGGTGTTAATACAGTGTATAGCGCGTCAGCACACACAACGGCTGCAACCACAGTGCTGTCCCCCCATAACAACCCTCTGGATTGAGCGGAGTAGGGAACATCTCTAGGGTCTTCAAGTGGAACCTTCCGTCCTCAGTGTTTCGTCGACTAGCCCACGACACCTCAAGTTTATACAAATAAACCAACAGTTGCTGCTGAGACCTAACCACAATCTCACAATCTCTCCGCAACCCAACCATACGCGCCAACCCGTTTGACTAAGGCTGTCGAGCCCCACTGGTGCGTTAATATGCAGTTTCAGTGGCAACGGTTCCGTATGGCATACCACCTACCACAAAACACAATATCTGCCCAACCACCCGTCATTCACGCAATATACAGAGGAACGTAATGACTGTAAATACTATACAACCTATACAAATAAACCAACAGTTGCTGCTGAGACCTAACCACAATCTCACAATCTCTCCGCAACCCAACCATACGCGCCAACCCGTTTGACTAAGGCTGTCGAGCCCCACTGGTGCGTTAATATGCAGTTTCATTGGCAACGGTTCCGTATGGCATACCACCTACCGCAAAACACAATATCTGCCCAACCACCCGTCATTCACGCAATATACACAGGAACGTAATGACTGTAAATACTATACAACCTATACAAATAAACCAACAAACCTTTCAAGTTTTCAAGAATTCTACGAAACCGTAGCAAGGCGGCCTGTACTCAGCCAGCTAGAATCTTTCCGTCTCAACCACAGCCAGTTGCTGCTCCTTTCTGCTGCTTCAGATACGTTCTTTACTGTGCGACGCAACTCTTGGCCACTGAATCCGACGTCTCTGAGGAACCGGGTTGTAGAGTGTGCCACAAAACCACGACAACCCACTTCCACTGGATAAACCTGGACTCTCCATCCTCGCTGTTCTGCTTCAGTGGCCAGATGAGCATACCGCAGTTTCTTCCTCTCATATGCCTCATCTACCGCATCCTCCCATGGCACTGTTAACTCTATCAGTTGAACAATGCGTGCTGATCCAGACCACAAAACAATATCTGGTCGTAGGTTAGTGGTGGCAATCTCAGGTGGAAAAATAAGCCGTTGATCAAGATCAACCAGCATCTTCCAGTCCCTAGCAGCTTCCAGTTGTCCTGGGCGAGAATTGGTGTTAGCACCTTTTCTTGGTGGTTGCTCGCCTGGGCGGAGGAATATTGTCTTCTGCGTGTAATGTTTTGCTAGAACAGGCGGCAATTTATTGGTCATACTACGCTTGCCTTCCAATGCTAAAGCCAAACATCGCAATACTTGGTCATGGCGCCAAGTAAACCGACCCTGGCTAAGAGCCACCTTACATCCTGTCAAAATGTGCCTTAATGTGGCAGGTGATGAACACAAAGGACAAGATGGATCCTCTCCTACCCAGAGGTTTAGGTTCTGCGGTGATGGGAGGACATCATATGTTGACCTAATAAGGAAACTGATCCTACTCTCTTCCATTGACCAAAGGTCTTGCCAGCCCATTTTGCGTTGTTCCACACTCTCCCATCTCATCCACTCTCCCTGCTTGGCCTGGGAAATGGCCTTTATACATCTCATCCTCTCCTCCTAATTTCGGACCTCGTTGACTACCAGCTTCCTCCTTTGGGCTGGGCCTGCCTTGTACCATTTCGGAGGAGCTAAACTGAGCCCAAAATCCCCTCTTCCATGCTGTACCTGTCCCACGATATCCCCAATTTGAAGGGCAGCCTTTGCATCTACTACAGATTTCTTTGCTGACCACTTTCTACCAGTTTTTACCACAGGGGCTGCCTCCCTTACACATTTGTCGCGTGACTCTGCTAAAGTCATTTCCAGTCTGACCTTGGCACACTTAAACTCCTCGGTTAAAGCAGAGACTGGCAGCTGCAATACTCCTTTACTATAAAGTCCCACTCTGCTGAGGCAGCGTGGAACTCCCAACCATTTCCTGATGTATGAACTTATTAACGCTTCCAGCTTATCCACTGTTGTCAAAGAAACCTCATACACAGTCAGTGGCCACAGCAACCTTGGCAGTAGACCAAACTGAAAGCACACAGACTGTTTAATGCAGCATAGAGGGACATGAATGCATTAAACCTGCAGTTACAAATGCATAAATTATGGTTTCGTGTTTTAATCATAAAATGTTGAATATTGATATTTTGAAATTATTTTTAAAAGATTTTAAATGTGAAATTAAAGCCACCACTAGGTGGCAGCAAGTCACTGTTTTTGAGTGAGTCATTGAGCTTTAACCGACATCTGATTCATAAAAAAATAAACTAAAATAAACCTGATTCATTCAGGAACGAAGCATTTAATGAGTGAGTCATTGAATCATTCATTCAAACGATTTGTTGATTCAGTAGCGAAACACCACTGTGGGGTTCAGAGATATATAACAGTCCGGTGGCTTTTAGTTTGTTTGGGACTATTTTCGATAGTTCGATAACTATATTAAATGACATACATAGTTATTTCCCTCATCTTGAATATTGTTTTTGTTTGTTTGTTTTTTGAAGGTCATAAAAAGTCTTTTTATATATGATTTATTCATTGAATTTTTCACAACAACAGAGACAAACACTCAACACAAAACAAAAAAAAATGAATAAAACATCAATACATAAACACCAACACAAAGTCCAATAACATTACTGGAGTTGAGTAGGTTAAAGGTGACAGAGAGAGGAAGACACAGAAGAGCTGCCACATGCAGCCTCCTCAATCCTCAACCAGGGTGGAGGCTTGTCACCGGAGCAGCGCCAGAATAACATGTTACGAACATTCGCAGCCCAGTAATAAAACAAGAAGTTGGGTAGTGCTAAACCCTGGGTTTTTTTTTAAATGCATTTCAATAGACTATATCACGCATCATGTGCACTCTAAATGCGCAAGCACAACTAGTCTTTTGTAAAGGATCATGTGACACTGAAGACTGGAGGAATGATGCTGAAAATTCAGCTTTGATCACAGGAATAAATTACGTTTTAAAATATATATATAAAAAGAAAACTGTTATTTTACAATATTTCACAATATTACTGTTTTTACTGTATTTTTAATAATGCAGCCTTGGTGAGCAGAAGACTACTTTAAAAAAACATTGCATTTTACTGACCCAAACTTTTGAATGTCAGTATAACTCGACATGGTTTTGCAATAAAAGACTATAGAAACAAAGATTATGAAGATGCATATCATTCATGTGAATTGAAGTGTAAATAAAGCGGTATTTATTTCCAGGATGCCAGTAATTCCGGAGTCCAATACACACACAGAGACATCTTATCTCCTGTTAGCTGAGAGTTTGTCCTCACATGACAGTAAAAACCTGTAGGCTACATTTCCAAAGTGATTTCAAATCAATATTTACCAAAACACACATACAATTTAGTGTGTTGTCTTGCTGGCAAAAGAACATGTCTGCTTTTGATTTGCAAACAATATGTATACTGTATTTCACCTTGTTTTAACCGCATGTGTTTGTTGTTTCCGTGTCTTTAAGGAGGAGAAGACCCACCCGATGACCAACATGAGTGACACAATGGACGACCAATCAGCAGTGAGCTCTCAGAAGGAGGAGGAGGAGCCAGTCGTCAACCTCCCATCCACACCCACACCTCAGCAGCAGCACACTGACCCCGCCTCCCCTACGGTTGCCATGACGCCTGAGCCGCCTCCTGTCGCCTGCGGCAACAAGGTGATGGCGAGATCCTCAGAGATGGATCTGGAGTACGAGGTGAATATCTGTGCTGAACTTAAAATCTCTTAAAAATAACTCTTCATTGGTTGTTTACAGCACTTTGAAAGGGGTACTCTGGTGTTGACTGACTTTAAAAAAACAATTAAAGGTTTTTTGTTCAGTTTTATTAGATATGCAAGATAAACTGTTGTCTGGCATGAAATTAAATGTTTAAAAACGCAAATATTTTAAATTATAATTACATTACATTACAGATAATTTTTGCATCTCAAGTTTTGGTCAAAATTATGAATTTATTATGATTTATATAAATAAACAAACAGTACAATATTATTATTATTCCAGATTAAATATTATTTTATTTAATATTTAGTATTATTGTATATTATTTCTTAATTAGTAATATTTTTATTTATTAGTAATCCCAAATAGTCATATTTATAGTCATATTGAATGGGTCAAAAAAACTGGGATTGTGGCTTATGAAAAAGTTGCCATTAAACAAATATTATTTAAAATATACTTCATTTATGTGGATTCTGCATTTGTTTGAGGACTTAATGCTTATTACGATTCATATGAATTAACAAAAAGTACAATAGTATTATTGCATATTATTTTTTCCTTCATTTAATATTTTTATTTAATAATATTAGTTTATTATTATTTATCTTACTAATTAATCAGTATAAATAAATTAGCACTAATTATTATTACGGATCATTTCTTATTTTCTTTAATATTATTACAAATGATTCAAATTAAACTAGTGATAGTAATCACAATAAAAATAATATTTATTATTATTTTATAGTCATATTGATCAAAAACAGTGGGAATGTGGCTTATGAAAAAGTTGCTATTAACAAATATTATTTAAAATATACTTTAAAATAAAACTATATTTGTTTGAGGACTTAATGCTTAAATATATTTATTATGATTCGTATAAATTAAGAAAAAGTACAATAGTATTATTACAGATACATTTTTCCTTTTCTTTGATATTTTTATTTATTAATAATAATAATAATAATCACAAGACAATCGTATTTATTATTTCATACTCATATTGAATGGGTCAAAATCATTGGGAACGTTACTTATGAAACGTTCCCATTAAAATGTGCTTCAATAATTCTATATTACATTACATGAATTTTCAATCCCTAAATATATTTATTATGATTATAAATTAAAATGTACATAAATTAAAATAGTATTATTAATTAAATAACAATATTAAATAATATATTATTAATTTTATGATACATTTTAAAACTAATTATTAGTAAATTAATATTAAATAAAACAATATTGCAACTAATCACAGAAAACTGTACAATTAATTCCTGGAATAAATTCACAGCCCTACTGCAAACCTCACATGAAATAAAACCGCTCACATAAAATTTAGTTTGACCTCCTGATTTTGATGATTAGCATTTTTGAAGGTCAGGCAACTGCTTTTTTTCAGCGACCATTTGTTGAAAAAATATATATATTTCAGGATTTTGTTTCCTATTTGTGGCCTTACAGCCCCCAGACTGAGTTATATTTGACCTGCAGTGTGTGTGAGGTTAAACTGAAGCTGATATTTCTCAGGACGGCCGTGGGTTCGGGATCGGAGAGCTCATCTGGGGAAAGTTACGGGGATTCTCCTGGTGGCCCGGGCGGATCGTGTCATGGTGGATGACGAGTCGCAGTCGGGCCGCTGAAGGAACCCGCTGGGTCATGTGGTTTGGAGATGGTAAATTCTCAGTGGTGAGTCAGTCGTCCAATCAGGATCCTTCATGAGTGCTGATAACAGACAGTATAGTGAACATCCCTCCCTCTCTCAGGTGTGTGTGGAAAAGCTGTTGCCCTTGAGTACATTTTGCACATCTTATCATCAGCCCACCTACAACAAACAGCCCATGTACAGAAAAGCCATCTATGAAGTTTTACAGGCAAGTCATGCAGAAACAAACATGATATTTCTCCTGATAGTGACACTAATGTCTTTGACTAAACTTTATCTTACACATATAGTTTTCATGGATGTGAATAGGCGTATAGACCAGCATGTGTGTGTTTTCTCATGCTGTTTGTGTGGGTCTGGACAGACGGCGAGTACGCGTGCAGGTAAACCGTTCCCTGTGTGTGCATCCACGGACGACTCGGACTCGGGGAAGAGTGTCGAACTGCAGACTCAGCAGATGATTGAATGGGCCAGTGCTGGGTTCCTCCCCTCCGGTGCCAAAGGCCTGGAGCCGCCACCAGGTACCAGCTAATTTCATTTATTTATAGTTAATTATTGTTGATTATTTATCATAATAATTAATTACTTCTAAAAGTATTATTATATAAGTTATACATTTATTATTTAATTTTTAAATGTTTAATTAATGGCATTTATTTCATTTTTATAAATGTATTATTGTTTTCATTATTTATTACATTTTATTTAGATAGATTTTATATTATATTATTATATTTAGAATATTATATTTCAATAGATTAAAAAAATGTATTGCAATTAATCACACCGTTTTTTTGTGTGATTAATCACACACTTATCGTTGAGTTAAGTATACATCTTTTATCAAATCTAATCTAATCTAACTGTGTGATATAAATTACATTAATCACGCAATTTTACCTGCTTCAGTAATTTATTTGCATTAAATTATTTTAACACGTTAAGGATTTTTAATTAGTAGCATGCGTTAACAGTCCTAATTTTATTGTATTTACTGTATATGTTTTATTTGAATGACATTTTATTGTTTTGTTTTAATTAATGATGTTTATTTTATTTTGATCATTATTTTATTATCTATTATATTTTGTTATATTTTTGTTTTATTTAAAAATGTAAAAAAATATGAATTACATTTTTTTTACATTTTATTTAGATTAATTTAATTTATCATTTATTGTATTGCTCAAATAATATTTTGGATAGCTCTTCTGAATTACTGGGGACTTATTCTCAGTACAAACATCTGAGAAGCTAAAGACTTTTCATTTCTATCTTATAGATACAATTGAAATATTAGAGACAATGCATTTCTTTCTTTGTGTGTGTGTGTGTGTGTGTGTGTGTGTGTGTGTGTGTGTGTGTGTGTGTGTGTGTGTGTGTGTGTGTGTGTGTGTGTGTGTGTGCTCTAGCGGAGCGGAACCCTTATACTGAGGTGTATCCAGAGATGTGGGTGGAGCCTGAGGCTGCTGCGTACACAGCTCCGCCCCCTGCCAAGAAACCCAGGAAGAACAGTGTTGAGAAACCCAAAATCAAAGAGATTATAGATGAAGGAACCCGAGGTATCACAAACACACACATGTGCCAAAGCAAACTGTCTTCGCATTTCATAGTGATTGTTAACGCATGTGTTGTTTTCCTCAGAGAGACTCGTGTATGAAGTCAGGCAGAAGTGTCGCAATATCGAAGGTGAGTTTGGTTTTGAATGTGACCTTTGACCCCTGGTCGTTTGCTCTTTTTAAACAAAACTGACCTGAAACATAACATCCAGTTTAGTGACACTGTTAAGCATAGATTTGGGCATCATCAATACTTTGCTTCTACATCAAAATAATTCTCTATGCAAACAAGAATCTTCATAGGGCGTGAGTTCCAGTTGTGTGCTATGCATATTCATGAGTACTGTATGTAGTAAACCACCAGTATTAGGACATTACAACTGCATTTTGAGACCACAAACCTCATTTCGGGAATACACAAGGGCTAGTGGTCAATATTACTATTACAAATATATGCATGAGTGTGAATATATGTATTTCCAAAAGTTAACAAATGTAATAAAATACGTTAACTTTTGGATGTCAGTCAGGAAAGAAATCCTGATTGATATTACTTCTGGTCCATTTATCACATTAGAAACAAGTCAAGTTGAGCACATTGCATTGTGGGATACAATATATAAAGGCAAATGTGGTAGGGTCAGAGTGTCATAGGACAAAATGTGCATAGTATACATACAGCATAAATAATATGGTACAGTAGCGTGCTATTCCAAACATCACCATGGAGTATTTTTTTGTGCAGATATCTGTATTTCCTGTGGAAGCCAGAACGTATCTCTTGAACATCCTCTGTTTATTGGAGCCATGTGCCAGAGCTGCAAGGTACACATGCACACATTTCCACCTGTCAATCAAGCCTATTCTGACTTCTGATTGGTTCTGAGGTGGTTTTCTGTTCCCCTGCAGAACTGTTTCCTGGAGTGTGCGTATCAGTACGACGATGACGGTTATCAGTCGTACTGCACCATCTGCTGTGGAGGAAGAGAAGTGCTCATGTGCGGGAACAACAACTGCTGCAGGTGTGTGTGTATGGCCTTTTATGTATCATCTGCTGTGTCCACATTAATCTGGATAAATTTTAAGACGGAGTTTTTGTTTCAAAGCGCTCTCTATCCACACTAGCTTTAAAGGGGTATTCGGCAACTATTTCAACTTAATAAAACCGTTTTGAAATTATTTGGATGGTTTAATAACCTGTTCTGGTGACAATGATGACTTTCCCCGCTCCCCCCAGCGTTCCCAGGCGGAAAACCAACCTTGCAACATGGGGACTAACGTCCCGGTAAGTTGGAAATAGGAAGTCTCGTGAGAGGCGAGAATTCGCTTTACGGCAATTCGTCATTAATACACACGCCGCCCTCAATGTGTATGATGTATTACCCACCTCGGTAGACATAGCTCCACACGATAAAGTTGGCCGGCTCCGATAACAACAAATGCACATGAGCAGCGGTAGAAAGGGGGAGGAGGGGCCGCAAGTGAGTTTTTTTTACGACATTGGTGTGAAATATACGCCTCAGTAGGGGGAGCTCGTTGAGAAAAAACATGCGACAACAACAAAAGTGAAAATCAGCGAAGAAATAGCTAGAGTTGCCTAATGCCCCTTTAAAGGGCATATTGCAGGTTAGAGGACCCAACGAGTCAATGTATAGAAAAATAATGTAGTAACTAGATTTTCTTTAAAATATACTTATAAATACGCTACATTGGCTTCTGGAGTCGTTTTTGTGAGACGATGTTACTTCTGCATCTGTAAATGGGCGTGATGTAACGGGCGGGAGAGCGGTCGATTCAAACAACAGGAAAACAATGAATCGCAATGACATTTCGGACGCTGAGGAAATTGTTCATACTTACTCGTATGACGGACTACAGCCATACAATTATGAGCCTGCTGTGCTGCCAAGAGAGGACAGGATTAATGTTAGACAGAACAGCGGTCAGAGGAGACAAATTGAGTTGTGGTGTGAGGAGAACAGGACAGGTGTCTTGGTGAGAGACCAGTGTTAACTTATAGATACACGTTCGCTAGCAATATACACTGTGCTCACAATATTGTACAGATTATTACCATCATATATCAGTTAATAGCAAAGCTATTATTGGCCATCTCTAGGAGTATTGGAACTTACCAATAACAGAAACTAATAAGCTTTGATCAGGCGTATGTCATGCTCATTAATATCCGTCCAGACTAACGTTGCGAGATATAACTTAGCGGTTTCTCATCGAGAGACAGAGAGATATTTTTATTCCTAAAGCCCCGTTCACACCGCCAGCGACTTTGTCGCTGTATGTCGCTCGGCTCTGTACTGTTAAGTCGCTTATGGGCGTTCGCAGTGCTGTCGCTCTAATGTTATTGGTAGACTGCACGCCTGGTCATATCTATACAAATTACCATCACAAGTGATTTGTACAACTATATAATTTTAATTTGACTAGGAATTAGGCTCAAAAGAAACATTATGCTGTTGGGCGAGTGTTTTTATATTACCATAGCAGTTTTCAGTGGATTAAATAATTTACTAGATTAACGATCGATCAATCAACAAATTAAACTCACTCATAATGTCATAAATTACTAAAACGTCATTCGAATTTGACAAATAATAAATTTTCTTGTCCCTAATAGTCAAAACAATGCAAGGGAAACTGTAAAATGAACTGCAGCAGTACTAAACTTGCATCATAAAATTACACCACTCGAACTATAAATGTATGAATTAAACTCACTGAGACTGTCGACAGTTTCTTTTCCATGCATCATTTTATTATTTCCATATATGTGGTTACAGTTAAATCATATTAAACAGTGTAATCATCCTCGAACTCTTCTGTCTTGCCTGCACTCGAGACGGTGACGTGAGCTCCACTGAAAAGGCTTCTTTCCTATTGGTTGTCGCTCACGAAAATAGCTTCTAATTTGCATAAAGTTTACATTTCTCAACTTTTGTCGCTTGTCTCTTGACGCTAGACACGCCCACATTCTGTCGCCAACGGTCAATGTCGCTCGTGTCACCGGAAGTCGCCAGCGCTCCATTGAAATGAATGGGATCATGTCGCTGCGTGTCGCTGGCGGTGTGAACGGGGCTTAATACACAATTTTGTTCCATGTGTGCTTGTGTGGGAAATGCGAGGCAGCTGAGGAAAGTCAGTGCTGCAGGGAGGTGGATACATACTGGGCTTTAGTGGAAAATGTCGCCCCCCTTTTCAAATTTTCATTTTCAAATGTACCCGGATTAATGTAGAACGCCTGAGAGAGATGAATCAATTTCATCTGTGTGAATCAATTGTTTGTGTGTGTGTGTTTGTTAGGTGTTTCTGTGTGGAGTGTGTGGATCTGCTGGTCGGGGCCGGTTCGGCACAGGCCGCTATCCGTGAAGACCCCTGGAACTGCTACATGTGTTGCAGCAGGAACGTGTCCGGGCTTCTGAGGCGCAGAGACGACTGGACCAAACGACTGCAGCTGTTCTTCGCCAACAACCACGACCAGGACTTCGTGAGTTCATCTAGTTTGGAGCAGTTTGGCAACTTTGCCATCTTGACAAACAGGAAAATATCAGAATCAATGATGCAAACTTCATCAGATATGAGATCAATTCAAATTCTGCTGTAAAGCAGCTGTAAAAAGACAGTAGTGTCATTATTCTGTGTTGCTGTTACCAAAATCAATCAAATATGAAACTAATTCTACATTAGATGATGACATTATTTAGTTCAAGTTTTGTTCTTTTCATTCATTCAAATTTATAATATTACTGACTACAGAGTGTATTTTAAATAACTTTAAAATAACTAGTGGAAGTTAAAAAAAGCAAAATCTGTTCATCTCTCCCCTCTCAGGAACCAGCGAGGTTGTATTCTCCAGTCGCGGCAGAGAAGAGGCAGCCAATCAGAGTGCTCTCTTTGTTTGATGGCATTGCTACAGGTGAGATCATACCTGAAGACCTTAAAGGGATAGTTCACCCAAAAATGAAAGTTCTGTCATAATTTACTCTTTCTCATGTCGTTCCAAACCTGTAAGACTTTTGTTCATCTTCAGAACACGAATGAAGATCTTTTTAATGAAATCTGAGAGCTTTCTGTCCCTCCATTGACAGCTACACAACTAACACTTTGACTCTTATAAAAGTTCATGAAGAGATTGTAAAACTAATCCACATGAATTGAGCGATTTACTCCAAACATTCTGAAGAGACTCAATCACTTTATATGATGAACATTTAATTTAGTCTTTTATTCACATATAAACATTGATCAGTGAACATAAACAGAAGCTCAACTAAACCTACTTGACGCGCGAGATCAAACCTCATTGGTTCTCGCCGAATGTGCTGTGAAACACGAGAATTAACCTCATTGGTTCTCACTCGTCAAGCGAACATGATTGGGATTCCGTTAACCACAACTGATGTGGGAGTTGATGAATGTTTATATGTGAATAAAAGACTTAATTAATTCTGTTCATCATATAAAGCGATCGAGTCTCTTCAGAAAATTAGGACTAAACTGTTCAATTCAGATGGATTAGTTTTACAATCGCTTCATGAATTTTTGAAGCAAAGTTTCTGTTGCGTAGCTGTCAATGGAGGGATAGAAAGCTCTCAGATTTTAATTCACAACTATAAAAATTTAACAACAATGCACAGATTTAGATTTTTGTTAATCAGTGAGCTATCCGTTTAATCAAACACATGTGTAAGTGTGAATATGTGTGTTTTTGCTGTCAGGGCTGCTGGTGCTGAAGGATCTGGGTATTCACGTGGATCGGTATGTGGCGTCAGAGGTGTGTGAGGACTCCATCACGGTGGGGATTGTGCGACACCATGGACGGATCACATATGTGGGCGATGTCAGGAACGTCACACGCAAGCATGTGAGCATTTGTCTTTCTCTCTGTCTCGCACTCTTTTCTCCTGGACGCACTTCTGATGTCCCTCTCTGTTTGCATCTGTAGATTCAGGAGTGGGGGCCTTTTGACCTTGTGATCGGTGGAAGCCCCTGTAACGATCTGTCCATCGTCAACCCTGCCAGGAAAGGCCTGTTCGGTACGACTTCCAGTTTGAGATCTATTTCCTGCATCAAAACCACAATATTTGTGTGTGTGTGTGTATTAGAGCTGCACTATTAATCTTAAAAAGTTTGCGATCTTGATTCAAACAACCATCGATCTAATTCCTAAATGATAATGATTTGGCTATGTCTATTAAACCTTTGACAAGTATGATCACAGCAAACATTCAGATCTGCGTTTGAGCATTTATAGGTATGATCAAAACAGTCTTTTCAACCACATCATATCATTATTTCTGTCTTACAATAATTCAAATGATCACAGAAGTAGGATAAAAGGTTTTAGTTCTGTCATAAACACTGACGTTTACAGCAGCGATACAATTAAATAAAATCTATTTTTTAACAGTCACTTTTCTACACATACTGGTGTAACGATGTAATTGATACAACTTGATGCTTCGAATTAAGATTGAATCAACTACATAGTAACACCAGTAGGTGGAGACAAGTGACTGTTAAAAATAGATTTGTCATTGAATCATTCAAGAGATTCGTTCAAAAACGCTGATTCACCCAGTAATGAAACATGTGAAGTATTTGTGGGTGAGTCATTGAACGATTAACTTAAACCCAAAAAAAAAAAAAAAAAATTAACATTTTGTCTGAACCTCTAGTAAATTTAATTGTTAATTTTAAATTTTTTGTTTAGATGTCTATTCAGAATCCTGGGAGAACCGTGATCTGTATTTTAAAAAAAGTCTGATTCTCTGTTTATCCAGAATCATGCAGCTCTAGTGTGTATTGATGCATTTGTGTTGTAGTAAGTGTTTGTCTGTGTGTGTGTTGTGCAGAGGGCACTGGGCGTCTGTTTTTCGAGTTCTACCGGCTGCTTCATGAAGCGCGACCCAAAAACGGAGACGACCGACCGTTCTTCTGGCTGTTTGAAAATGTGGTTGCCATGGGAGTCAGTGACAAAAGAGACATTTCACGCTTTCTGGAGGTGTGTTTACACACACACACACACACACACACACACACACTCATGCCTAAAGTGAATCACTTGTGCTATTCATCAGCGCTGCCCTCTTTTGGTTGTGCATGTAACAGTCTTTATGTACAGTGAGCACAAAATGGATTTGGACTATGAAAAATGTCTGAATTTCACGTTTGATGAACACAAAGTACTAGTAAATATTTTTAATCTTAATTTTCAACATTAATCTATTGTTTGTAATCTACTGTAACTGATTTATTTGTATTGAAGTGGGATGTGGGTAAGTTTAGGGACAGGTTTGATGGTATGGGTAGGTTTAAGGGTGGGTTGATGGGAAAGGGAGTACATGTAATTACAGAAATTATTTAATCACATGCAGGTATTTTTTAAATATGAGTACAATGTAAAAACGTGTACAATATAAGTACATTGTATCAAACAGTTCATTTAAATGTTAGTTCATTGTAATTTAATGTGGGACCTACAATTTTATCTAATGCAGTTACATTCAACTAATGCAACTAATGTTGATAATTATTTTATTTCCCATTGACAAAAGTGTTTTTAAATCAATTTTCTTCAATTCATAATTCAGTTTTAATCACACAGAAAACTCCATGATCATGTGACTACAATATGATTATTTATTTTTAAATTATTTATTTATGTCAGTTAACAAAATTGTTTTTAAATCAATTAAAATGTCATGTTAATATTTTTTTGACATTTAGACAAGTATCCAAATGCATTTTGGAGTCACAGTATATATAATTATTTTCAACATTGATAATAATCAGAAAGGTTTCTTAGGCAATAAATCATCATGTTAGAATGATTTCTGAAGGATCATGTGACACTGAAGACTGGAGTAATGATGCTTAAAATTCATGAATAAATTACATTTTAAAATATATTCACACTGAATCCAGTTATTTTAAATTGTAATAATATTTCACAATATTGCTGTTTTTATTGTGTTTGTGATTAAATAAATCCAGTCTTGATGAGCAGAAGAGACTTCTTTCAAAAACATACTGAAGGCCTGAGAAAACTGTTTAATGAAACTCTCATTGACAGAGTCATTTAGGCCCTGTCCACACGGAGATGCGTTTAGCTGTATACGTACACATTTTTTATCGGATCGGCGTTTCGTCCAGACGGATCCGGCGTTTTTGGAGACTGAAACCGCTATTTTTTGAAACCGGGTCCCAGGGTGGATAAATCTGAAAACGACACCCTTGTGTTTTCGTGTGTACGGCCAATCCGTATATTTTGTGAAACGATGATGTCATCACCCCACGTGTCGACAAGTCAGACGCACTAAAACAGCAACAACAACTGCGACTACTTGCTTGAGTTCATGCTTCAGAAGCTACTGAGCCTCTTTTATTTATTTCTTTATTATTTAGGCCTACTTTAATGTATTTTTATTTTATTTCTTTATTTTACTTCTTTATTTATTTATATTTCTTTCTTATAGTATGATGCTTATATTTTGTCTGATTAAGACATTTCGTATTTTGTAGGGATGGCCATTTCAAGCAAAAATAATATTCGACGATCGCTGGGAATTATTTTAATATTATTAAAAAAACGCACCTCTGCCCCTCATACTCACGGGTAACACGGCGTTCGCTCCGACACTAAATTTCTCTTTACTGTAGGCCTACATGTTGTAGCCATTAAAGAACAGTTAGTTTCATATTTATGTTTAAATATTATGTTATTTTTTTCCATTTCATATATGTTGATTATATGAAAAGTGAACAGCGTGAGTAGCCTAATCATAAGATGCGCAATATCGAGACACACATTTTGATCACTTCATTAAGATGTGTTTCATATAAAGCCTTTCTTTAAAGTGAATTTCGTTTTGTATAAATTGTATCTTAATTTTAATCAATGTTTCATCAACCAATTGCCTGGATTTAATAAAAAAGAAGCAAATATAGCAGACAATAGTCATCAGGACACGGAGGCGCCGACGCGATAAAACTTGCATTGCACGTGAACTGGAGCTTGTTTCATAAATGAACAGAAACTCAGAAATATATCTAAGCTTGAAATGTCTACTTTTAAACAAAACAATTCAAAACGAAAAGAAACAGACAACTCTCTTATAATCCGTATGAAGTGTGCATTTATCTCTATAGGCACCTTCACAATACTGCGAAGGTGGCGAGTCAGCATCGTCACAAAAACACTAGTTTATTAATAAACAATTAAAATGTCTCCTTGCTATATTTGACACATTCATAATGATTAGGCTATTTGCCGGTTCTTTGTGGCAAGCTTTATGCTTTAGCTAACTAATCGAATATCGTGACTCATCCCTATTTTGTACCAGGCCATTTATGGTTTTTCATATTGTTCAATAAAGTTCTTGGTAAAAAAAGAAAAGATGCTACTGTGCCTAATATTACATACTGTATATTATTGTATACAGCGCACAAGGTTTATGCGCAAGTCTTCTTCTCTGTTTTTAATGTATCTGTGTCAGAAATACAGCACCTCATACTGGTCCGGCATGTATACTACATCGGTTTCAGTTGGTTTCAGTGGTTTCGTGTGTGCGCAGATATTTCTTGAGACGGCGCCGTGTTTACGTTTTTTTTTAGAACGAGGAATAAAAAGATCGGATAGGGAAAGCTCTGACTTCGTGTGGACGTGGCCTTAGTAAAGAATGCATGTACTTTTCTGAAATTCCTCATATAAAATATATATCTCTGTTCTTCCAGTGTAATCCAGTAATGATCGACGCTAAGGAGGTGTCGGCCGCACACAGAGCTCGATACTTCTGGGGAAACTTACCTGGAATGAACCGGTACATCTACAATACGTGTATGATTAGCTGTTATTGGTAGTGTTTAAACGAAAAAGAATATCAGAAGAAACTTTCTCTCTCCTTCAGGCCACTGACTGCCATGGTAAATGATAAACTCGACCTGCAAGACTGTCTGGAACATGGACGCACAGCTAAGGTGTGTGTATTCAGTTTGTTTGTTTTAATATAGCCAAGTCACCTTTATACAATACAGATTGTTTCAAAGCAGCTTTACAGAGATAACAGGAAACAGCCAAGTTCATTTCGGCTGAACAGCAGCTCTAGAAGAAAATAGTCATTGTTCAGCTGAAGTCAGTTCAGTGTTGATTCACTTTGATTTTTAAGATCATTAATTATTAAATGAGTTCATTTCATCTATAAAGCAGTTATGCAGAAAACAGAGATGTCATCGTCCAGCTCAGTTCAGTTCTCATACAGCAGCGTCAGTACAGTCAGATCAATAATATTGTTGAATATTAAGTGTCCCCAACTAAGCCAGCCAGAGGCGACAGTGGCAAGGAACCCAAACTCCCATCAGGTGACAGAATGGAGACAAAACCTTGGGAGAAACCAGGCTCGGTCGGAGGGCCAATTCTCCTCTGGCCAACGAACAAACACGGTGTGATTATGATTATTATACATGAAACAATCATGATTTCAATATGAATTGTTCAGGATAGTTTTTAACTATTCAAATCATTTGTTTTCAAATTATTATTGACTTTATCCAGACATGATTTCACATGGAGGGCTTGTTTAAGGTACAAATATTTCAGATTGACGCACCTAAAGGTCGCGTAAAAACAAAGCAGACAGTGATTGGTTATTGTCTATGTCAATCAGACATTCTCTTCTCCTGGAAGTGGGTTGTTCTTGGCCCGTGACACTAGTTTTGGGTGGCCAACAGGGAAGTGATTTACTCTTGTAATGGCTTTGTTTTTCAGTTCGGCAAAGTGCGAACCATCACGACCCGTTCCAACTCAATAAAACAAGGAAAAGACCAGCACTACCCCGTCTATATGAACAATAAAGAGGATATCCTGTGGTGCACAGAGATGGAGAGGTGAGGGCCGTCACATGATCTGTGCTTCCAATATGATTTCATCCTAAAGTCGAAAGGAAAAATAAAGCATATTTCAATTAGGAGATTTTTTACAGCGTGACATTATTTTCATGACACTTATGCATACTTTTCCTAAATTCTCGTATCCATCCTTTTAAATTGTAGAATACTTCAACAAATAAAAGACAGTATTTTATTTATTAAGTATTGTAAGTTAATAATAATAAAAAATGTAATTGAACAATACTAAAAAAAAAACTACTGTATAACTTTTGATAATAATGTGGAATTTTCATTTTACATTTTTATCATTTTAGTAGATTTAATCATTTAAATAATTTGTAATTTAATAATAAAATTCATATAAAATTTAATAATGATGGTAGTAATAATAATAGGAATAAACAAAGTACGTCTTGTGTAAGTGTGCATTTTGGAGTCACAGTGCATAAATTTATATCAATATGATTTTTTTTTAAGAAATACATTTCTTTAGCAAGGACACATTAGATACATGACAGTAAAGACATTTCTAATGTTAAAAAAAGATTTCAGTTTCAAATAAATGTTTCTTTTGAACATTCTATTTATCATAGAATCCTGAAAAAAACTCTACATTTATAAAATGAATTTCATAAATCATTTTAGCTTTGTTGTACTCTTTTATTTGTTGTTAATGATAAAAAATTAAATGTATTACAATAATCAAGTAAAAAAACAACAGCTCTATTACACTTTTAATGAGAAATAAAATAATTTTAGTAATTTTAATAATGAATCATTTAATAATAAAATGAATATAAAATACAATAAATGGCATAATAATAATGCAAAAATGTGCTTAATTGCCCTAAAATAAGAATATAATGATCTAATTACTCTATATAAAAATAATATGATTATAAAATAATATATAGTTAAAAGTCATAAAAATGTCACAATACAAAAAATTTTAATAGGCTTAATTTGTGGGTAAAATCCACTGCTTTGTTCATTTCAGAGTGTTTGGCTTCCCTGTCCATTACACTGACGTGTCCAACATGAGTCGACTCGCCAGGCAAAGGCTTCTGGGAAGGTCATGGAGCGTGCCTGTGATCCGCCACCTCTTCGCTCCGCTGAAGGAATACTTCGCCTGTTTCTGAAGCTCCGCCCACCACACGTCATGATGGCGTCGTGACGTCTCTCTTCTTCCTTTCCTTTCCAATAAGCTCCACCTTCTTGTGTTCTTCATGTTTGCTCGTGGCCTGTGAACGGCTGGTGCTATCCTAAGATTAATATTCAACCCAATAGACAGCCACATTTCACATATTTATTTGAAAACACAATTTCACATTTTTGATTTTCTTGTATTTTATTGTCCGACGTTTTCTTCTTTTTTGTCATGTTTCAACTGTGACAACTCTTTCTCTCTCACACAACTGACAGAGACAAAATGTGAGTGAGTTTGCAAGTGTATGTTTGTCCGAGCGTGAAAATATAGAGCACAAACCGCTGGTTAACTAGTGTGAAACAGAAGCAGACGCTCTCTGAATGCACGAACCGGGCGAGTCCTGTTCCCCTAACCCTAATCTGATGTTGCAGCGTGAACTAACTAGGAAAGATGTGGCAACTTTCAAGCGTCGAGTCTTTGTTCTGTCCAGACTGGAAGCGAAATGCTGCAGTGATACATATTTGATGTTTTATATATCTCACGGAAAATATGTGCAGGTCATGTTTCTCCCCAATATCAAAAAGAAAAAAATTGAAATGATATACTGCATCACGATTTATGATAATTAGACCTAGCCTTTCACAGTTGATGAGGAGAGCCAAGGAGCATAATTTCTGTTTTAGAGCCATTTAAAGACAGAAAATTATTAGACATCCAAATCTTGATCTCAGCAATACAGTTGCACAATGTCCACTTGCTGACCATATATATCCATTGCTAGAATGGATATAAATCTGCGTATCATCAGCATAAAAGTGATAGTTAATCTTAATAGTTGACCAAGTGGATAGATATACATACTAAAAAGTAAGGGACCCAATACTGACCCCTGTGGGACTCAAGTATGAACAGAACCAACTTTGGACCTATAGCCGCCCATAAAAATAAAAAAATAAGACTTGAACCAGCCAAGAACTGTCTCTGACAAACCAAATACTTTTTCAAGACGATTAAGTAACAGTGCATGGTCAATAGTGTCAAAGGCTGAACTAAGAGAATAAGAAAGGACATGGAGGCGGAGGCTATTAGTAAGTCATTAGTGACTTTAACCAATGCAGTCTCAGTGCTGTGTAATTTCCCAAAACCAGATGGATGAGGCTCAAATAGATTATTTTCAATTAAGTGTTTGTTTAATTGGGCCGCAACCACACCCTCCAATGTGTTGCTATAAAAAAAATATTAAATACAATTTTAGTTTTTTGGACAATTTTACCTCAGACATATTTACATGAGATTGATTAAGCAGTGCTGCATATTATTTCTACCAGTACATGTATAGAAATCAGGCGAATCGCTGCTAGTTTGGACAAAGTGTCATATTAACATTATCATTCGACGCTTCATCATATCATGCCTGGTTAGGACACGTGTAACATCTACACAAACATAATTTTCACGCATAAACACACTTTTCCTGTGAGAGAGAAGGTGTGCTTGAAGAATCAACAATACACTGTTTACAGGTTACGCTCTTAATATGGTACTACTAAACTACAGTACTATTCACACACAACTCCACTAACTCAACTATGGTGCTCTCTCTCTCTCTCTCTCTCTGTGTCTCCCTGTCTCTCTCTCAGCAATACAAACGCAGCACACAGTCCCGTATGATGCCTTTCTGCTGGAGCCTATAGGGCACATACAGTGAGAGAGCTGTGTCACATCTCACACACACACACACACACACACACACACACACACGCATGCATGCTGATAGCTGTTACACACTCAGACACATTAATGTAGAAGGATAGTTCAAAATTATATTACTCACCCTCACCGAAGAGAGAAATTCGTACAGTCTTGTAATGACACGAGGGTGAGTAAAGATGACAGTTTCTTACTCCTTTGTGAGAGAAAGTTTATTCACTATTTTTCTGTTGTCTGATGCAATATTCCGCCAGCAGACAGAAGCTGAACTTCCGCATGGACTTATTTGCATCCGATTCTGCCAGATCTTGCCGTTTTCACTCAGCACGTGTCCAGACACCACCACTCTTACTGTGTCCAGTGTTTGTGTGTTCAGTCAGGTATCAGGGATGTTGTGTAGTTTTAGCTCCTGCGTGTGTTTTGGTGCAGGAACTCCATGGTGCAGTTTCATGGTGCTTCGTTCTCACTCTCTCCGGACTTGCTCCCGGTTCAGCTCGGCTACGTTCACATCGCAGTTGCATGTTTTTGAAGGTAGTGTGAGTTCAACTTCCAACTTTTTTTTTTTTTGCACTGTGATTTCAGTGTGAACAGACTGGTTCATGCAATTTTCAACAAATACCACTGTTCAAAAGTTTGGGGTGTGTAAGTTTTTTTGTTTGTTTTTTATAAGTAAATGAATACTTTTATTCAGCAAGGACGCATTTAATAGGTGAATAGTGACAGTAAAGACGTTTGTAATGTTACAAAAGATTCTATTTCAAATAAACGCCGTTCTTTTGAACGTTCTATTCATCAAGGAAATTCTGGAAAAGAATTCATCACGGTTTCCACAAAAATATGAAGCAGCACAACTCGGCATAATCAGAAATGTTTCTTGAGCAACAAATCAGCATACAAAAATGATTTCTGAAGGGTCATGTGACACTGAAGACTAGAGTGATGATGCTGACATTTCAGGAACAAATTACATTTTAAAACATATTCTAATAAAAAACAGTTCTTTTAAATTGTAATATTTCACAATATTAGTTTCGTATTGTCTTTTCGATCAAATAAAATAAGCCAGACTTCCCTCAAAATTTTAAATGGTAGTGTAGTTGCTTAATTTAAATAGCCATAAATAAAATGATTTGTAAATTCTACTATATAATGTGTTAAAAAGGAAATTTTTAATATTTACAATATTACAATAATTCAATCTTTTTTTTAATAAAATACAGTGGGGTCTTAAAGTCTGAGGCCAAATTGGATTCATATTGTAATTTAAACATTTAGGATTTCAAATATTGACAAAATGAATGATCAAAAAATGTATCGATTCTGAATCAAGCTCTTGCGGTGTGAACGTAGCCTCTCTCGTGCTGAACTGCGTACGGATCAGCCCACGTGCTCATCTACAGGCTGACTAGCATTGTGGTTCTACCGTTCTGGTTTTTGATAGTCTGATACATTCAGTGCTCCTTGCTCGGGATTCTGGGAAAGTGGCCCATCTGTGAGATGTCATAAAAGCTGGTCACTTGGTGCTCCCAGAATCCAGAGTCCTATTCTGGTGCAATCTGAGAGTTCACACACTTGGATTACGTGCAAACTGGATTACTGTACAACTCTACTACGTGTGCTGTTTTATAATCCTGTTTCAGATCTGAAGTAAACAGGACTCTGGTGCTCACAGAGATGTGCTTCGAAATTTTGTACGAATTTGATTAATTACATTGGCCCTCGCTGGAGGGTAGAGTTTATACAGATCACATTTCAACCCGGAAAGGAAACTTTTTTGGTTTCTCTAATACAACTAGCACATTAGACTACTTGTTAATTGAGGGTTGCTCATTTCTTTGAACTTTTGGCTGACATGTTAAAAGCAAGTCAACCAACTCATTAACGTTACTGTTTTATGTTTTGCAGTTTAAATTCAGATTCAAACCTGAATGGTTATGTCACAGTTGATGTTGAAATATGCTTATGGCCCACAGGTTATAGTAAACTTCTGCTTTAGCTCATGCTCCGAAACCGATCGTAAAGGAAAACATCCTGCCATTTAAGACGTTTGAAGATATTGGATTGTTGTTTGATGATTATAATAATTCACTTTGGGCAAATGTGATTCAAAACACTTTATTTCAGTCCATTTTTGTCGTAACTTAAGAGAATAAGTGTCTAGTAGGCTACTCTCCTTTTACCATGTTTAAATACAAAAAAATTTGGCTTATTCTGTCTAGAAATGCTTTTCTACAGACAGCATTTCTGTGACCGGCAGGTTTTAAAGACGAATTTCATCCCAACCCCCTTTAAACCATTTTCTGACATATTTTGCTCCAATATCATTTAGCGTGTGTTCACACTCGGTTTTCTTCGTCCAAAAGAGAAAATACCCAACATCATGACTACGACGAGAAAAAAAGACATGCTTGACCATTCTGTCCTTTTTAGGGTCACATCTTGTGAGATGTCCAGTTTTGGGTTCGTTTACATGTCTTCGGTCCATGTTGTGTTCATATTTCAGTCGAACCGCACCAGAGTTTGTTTGGAAGCGGATCGAGTCGCATCTTTTCAGCGTCTCGGTCCGCTTGTTTGGTGCTTCAGGTGGCAGCGTTCACACTTACTCAAATTAACCGCACTAACAGCAATCGCATCAGGGTTCGTTTAAATCGAACCAAACTTAACAAGTGTGAGAGTTTTAAGAGTTCAAGACGATGAAAGCGAACATCTAAAATGCAGGATGTTCTCCTTTAAACGTTCGCTTGGTAGGATCCAACTCCTTTAGCAGGATCTTTGTGGCACTGTGCTGGGTCGAACCGCTCGTAGCCTTAGAGTCTGTTTGTGTTCGTTTGGTGAAGGCTGGTGAATCTCGTAACGCAACGTGAGGTTTGATCGTTATTAGTCGAGACTTCAGTGGTAAATGAATTGTACATAGATAAGTTTGCCTCTTTTTTAGAAATTGAATACATTTTGTGTGCTTTTGAGTGTTTTTAAATTCTTTTAGAGTAATTCTGCCGTGATTATTGGCTAGTGTATGATTATGCATGGCTGTTATAATAAAGGGGTGGAGCTGTGAGTCAGAGATGGCCGTGTCTAATAAATGCAGTGACCAGAGAATTCTTTTCTATTTATGAACCCGTGTGGGGAAGATGATTGACAGGTGATGCGTTCGAGAGACGACCAGTGAGCCTGTTGTCAGCTTTAAAGAAGGCGGGGCTCTTGCGTGACGTTATTTTAGAAATAATATTTCGAAGAGAGACCGTGCGGAGGGTTGTTTCAAAAAGGTGCTATACATTATTCTTAAATGGTAATCTAGAAAAGAATGACGTGAACCTATATCGTTGAGAAGTGACTTGGTCTTGACAATGACTGTTTTTATGTTGTGTAGTCTTGAAAAAGCACTATTATTTTACTCTTTTATGAATATATTAACAAAAGGCATTTTAACTTTGTACTTGATGAAAATGTAAAAGTAAAAAAGTAAGACGAATAAAAATGTACAGATTCATGTGTTTTAGGCTAGACATTACTGTAGTATGTGCCTCTCAGTAAAAAAACATTCATTCATACTGTATTCACATGCTGCCTTCAGGTCACGTAGGAACGATCGTATTTACGAGTCGAATGCCGTCAAATTACCGGTGGGAAACTGGATTTTTATGTCAGTTAATCAATCTTATTGGTCATGATTTGGTTTTCATTGCTATTGTTAACCACATTTAGTCCAATTAACTGAACTGTCGAAGAAAACTAGCCATTAAATGTGTTGGTTTATGGGGAAACAAAATCCAATTTTACATCATTCCCCGCACTTAGGCTAATGCACATCTTTTACTCTTCATTTTCTGCTAAAAAGCTTCTTGTGTTTGTCAGGAAGTTAAATATGAAATACATTTTATTCCGATCACTTAAAAGCATTTCAAATTGACTTTCGAACTTGTAAGTAGGAGCTTCCCCGGAAGACTTAAAGGCAGCATCACTGTACACTGTTACCTAACTGCTTGGAAGTGATGGCAAAACTACATTACCCAACATTCCCTTCTACAATCTCCCTACATGTACTATTGCTAAGGTCAGACTATAATGTTATTTTTTATAATTGTTGTTGCCTCAATATTTATTGCCCTACAGCCTCATCCATCTGATCAGTCCACAGGTCTCTCTCTCTCTTTTTCTTCCTTTCTTCATCCGCTGTAACACTCGTTTAGCCTCACTCTCCCTCTCTCTCTCGGTGTGGCTGTAGTTCTGTTGTGTTTCGATGGTCTTTGGAGTGTTATAGTAGCAGCTCATCCTTCCATAATTCTCTCTGTACGCAGTGAAAGGAGAGACGGCCGGACAGCGGCTCTTTTCCTGTGCACTTGTGCTGGGGAACACTTGAATTAAATGTACTGTTTTTGTGCTAAAATCACGCTTGTCGTGTCTTTCTTATGGTGTGAGTGAAGATCATTAACATCACACTGATTAACTTGAAACAACTTAAGTTTGGTCAGGGATGTCACACTTAACTGTTTTTGGTCATATGTTATACATATATAACAAACATAATCTACACACTCAAGTATGTGTGCATATGTATGTTAATACCTTCCACGCCTCTATACGATTAATGCAGATGTGCAAGGAACAATAAAACCTATTTTAAAAGTGAAAGACTTTGCTAGATTGATGATGTTAATAATTGTGGGAATGCATATCACAGTCTTCAAAATGTGTCCATAACAACAGGGAATATTGTTTTATCAGTGACACTGGCAGTGCACTATATGGTAACAATAGCTGTCAGTGTGTTTACTATCACACAGCACTGTGACATTCACCTGCCTGAGGAACCTGTTTATCTTGAGTTTCGTTTCTCACAAACAGACCCAGACAGTCATTCCACATTCACGACTATTCGAGGATCACAGTCATCATCAAAATGTGGATGAGGATCCTGTTGGTGATTTGGATAATTTTTTTCGTGGATGGTAAACAATTTTAGACTCATATAACTAATAATGAGCAATAGGCCTACTTTGCTACAGTATTTATTTATTAAACGTTTGCTACAGTGTTTATTTAATAATCTTTGTTTTTGTTAGTTAATAAAAATACAACTTCATTTTAAATTCTAACTTAATGTTAGGTCCATTAAAAAATATTACTAAAATACAACTTTTGATTTTAATAATGCATTACTAGGCTAGATGTTGTAAATAACATTACCCAAGATGACTAAATTACTTACTTTTTTATTTTTATTGTTAGTTCTTGTTAATCAATGTAAACAACTGGAACCTTATTTGTAACTGAAATTGCATTTCTACCTTTCATAAGTACATAGTAATAGCTCTACTTATTAGGCCTATTAAACATTTTCGGTTATAAACTGTATTTTAAGGTGTCATTGTAATTCTATATTTAAGTACTGATTAATATTAATTTACTACATGTACTTACAGGTTTGGTTGAAGTAGATTAGTTGTATGTTTACTGTTATTATGTGGTAGGCTAAACGTGTAACAAGGGCACTGTAAAATAAAGTGAAACCACATTTTCTGATTTTTGTAACAGTATGGGATTTTTTCCCTATCATTCACAGGAAAAGCAATTAACGAGTGTCGTTTGTTTCTTCAAACTTTGGCTACCGCGACGTGTCAGCTGTACCTGGCGCTCTTGCCTCTACGTCATGCCGTTCAACACTTTGCCAAAGCTGCCTGGAATATTTTAATCGAGCCATGTGTTAATGACTCTGATAACATGTTATCGACTACCGACGATGAAGAGCGCCTATTGTACCTTTTGCCGTATTTAGGTAAAGCGGCAGTTCATTACCTGGAGGGAGTGTGTTTGCTGTGGGAGTCTCTCTCTCAGTTGCTGGCAGTCGTGTCGTCTGTGTGTGTCGCTGTCAGACACGTCCTGCAGGGGGCGCTGTTTCTCATCGTGTCCACAGCCCGCTGGCTGCAACAGATGGTGATTTTTAAAGGCGACGTGGATGAATGGGTGAAAGAGCAGAATCAACAGAGAGAGCAAATAGAGAAACAAAGAAGACAAGTGGAGGAATACCTACACGCTGTTGATCCATTAACAGGAAAATGGAGAAAAAAAAAAGGGAGGGGGAGGGGGCGGGCAAAAGTTGACAATTTCTTGAAAGGATAGTTCACTCAGAAATTTCGTTTCTGTCTTAATTTACTCACACTCGAGACATGTTTTTTTCTTCTTCTATGGGACATAAAAGCAATTTAAAATATAACCTATTTATTATCTGGATCAAACGATTCAGTGAAAAAAACCGTTAAATACAGTATGTTAAGTTGCAAGTTTTAATAAACTTATTTTAAAGGTGATGTAAACGATTTACTCGTTGCTATGGGTGGGACAAGACCCACCCACTTTTTAAGACCAATCATATTGGACCCACTCACTTTTACCGTCGTCAGTGAATATGTCTGTTAGCTTTTCAGAGCGCAGTCAGTCAAATCCATTCCACTTAAGGAATGCCCAAATAAAATCAACTCCATTTCTGCTGAATCATATATTTCTCAACGAGCCGCACTGAAGAAAATAACCGCCCGTTGTACCCTTCCAGTCAAATATTGCGTTGTAAACATCAATAACAGCTTTACATTGTCAATGCCTGGCAAATGACCATGCATGGTATCAGCAGCGGGATAATCCACGGATAGCTGTGCATTTAATGCACGACGTGAAGCGGAGTTTAGTTTACTTGTTTAATTAAAAGGCACCAGAATACATGAAATGGCATTTACTCCAGTACCATTTTTCTGGGGGAGGACCCACCCACTTTTTTTGCTTCCGACCCCCATGTGCTAACTATCTTCCTAGAGGTAGTACACCCAAACATTCTTTAAAATATCTTCATTTGTGTTCAACAGAAGAAACTTAAACAGGTTTGTAACAACATGAGGATGATTTTGATTTTTGGGTGAACTATCCCTTTAACATATCTGTGTTTAAACGATTTATGGTTGACTTTCCTTTGAAGATACTTCATTTCATGTTTCTTTGTGTTGCCTCAATCAACAAAGTAATGTACATTATCAAGTAATCAAGATTTTATTACAATTATATCATAGAAAAATATATTTAAAAAAATATTTCATTAATGCAATTATTTGATTATCAAATTGAAAAACATTAAATAGCTTGATAAACATACTTAAAAGATAAGAATATCTTAAAATGTATATTTTGCTGTTAAATACCATTATTGTCTGGATGATTTTCAGAAAATTAAATTATATGTATTTCCATAACAGTCCAAAATTGCTGAAGTTCTACATCTAGAGCTGCTACTGAAGGTTTACTCTGTGTTTGACACTAAAAACACATGATACTAATACTTATTAGCACTTCTACAATAAAAGATTCAAGAGTTGCTGTTGTCCGATTTTTCTCATCACAGTCTGGCATCTACACTGATTCGGGGGGTCCATCCACCATCTGTCATGATGAAGACAAAGTACAACACATTACACTACTCAACAGAGCAAATATACCCTTTAGTTTCCAACAAAACTATGCAAAACTTAAAGATTGTAGATCAGAACAAAAATCAATCTTACTCAGCATGTCCCATATTCTCTTCACTGCAGATTTATTCACTCTAAACTCATCCTGGTCGTCGCTGAAATACAAAGATGTCATTGTTATTAACTTAATTTCTGTGCTCATGAATCCATTTCATTTTAAAAGTTCATTTTTCATTTCTAGATGTGTGTTGTATGTGTTTACACTTTAGTTTTGGTCACAGCAGCCATCCTGAGCAAAGCTGAGAGAACGTTCCTCTGTAGGTCAGATGATAAACCCTCATACGACTGAACTTCACCTGAGACAGAGACGTAACTTTACCTGAGAGACTGTAACATAATCATCAAGGTTATTTCACTAAAGTCTTCAACTGAAAATGACCCACACCTGAAATAAGGAGCTTCATAATGAAACTGCGGATGCTGGTTGAAAACATCTTCTCTCTGAATGTCTGCGAGCTCTCTTCACACAGGTACCTAAACACCACCTAAACACACTCATATCAGTGCTGACGTGTTCAACACCCTGTTACTCACCAGTCGACATGGTGAACTGCCTGGACAATTGACCCTTCGCAGGGAGCTTGATTGACAGGTGATCTGACCAATCATACTTCGCCATCCGCCATTTTGTCCGACAAAGCAGTCAGGAGAGTTAGTAGATTAACATGGGAGGATTTGAACTTGAAAAACTGAATATAAACTGACGACTTTCCGCGGTTAAAAGAACTTTCCTTCTTATGTTCATTCATGTTTGTTTGATGCTATAAATGAACTAGAAGGAAGAGATGATCGGTTCACGAGCAGCTTTAACTGAGGCTCTACAGCGATCTGTCACGACACATTAAAGAGCCACAAAACGGTATTTATTGTTTAAATTTCTTTTTAAAATTGACCAAATTTGAAAGGTGAGACTTTGTTTAATATGTTTAATATCAAAAGTAACCGAAAAGTAACCTGGTCTGTCCTGTCTGTCAGCGTATTGTCAGTCTCCTCTCTGATCCGCGATGTATTTTTCACTGCGTGAGAACATGGTGTGTGCGTGAGAGCGGCGTAGCTTGTCGGACATAGCGACAGTAACTAAGGGGGGCGGGTCTTTGCGAAGGGTCAATTGTGTTGATGACTACAATCACCTGGTAACTCTCAATAAAAGGCTGCAGAATGGCTCTGAGGAAGACGATGGTTTCCTGGCCTTTGTCTCTCACATTGACCTTTCCATCTGAGCGGCTGATCACACCAGACTGCTGTAGCAAAAAGCAGCCCTCCTCATAGTCCTGAGAGAGAGGCAGATGTTTAGATGGATGTCCTGTGTTCAACAGCTTCATTCAGACAATCAGACTCACCTGAACCGCTTGACCAGGGATGAAGACAAACTCATTGGAAAAGAGCTCCAGAAGGAACTTAAAATGATGAAAGACGTCATCTGGAAAGGAAACAAAATGGTTAAGGATCAGTTCAGCTAAACATAACAATTCATCATTTATTCACCCTCATGTCGTTCTAAACCTGATTTCTTTCTTGTGTGGAACACAAAATACATGCTACTTTTTTCACAGTGAAAGTGAAGGGGAGAAAAAAAAGAGCCATAAAAGTCATGTTTTTGAGTCATATATTAGCTTTGTGTGAGTAACAGACTAATATTTAAAGCCCCACTAAAACACGCAGCATTATTCACTATGGTGACGTAATTGGCACTTAAACAGGAAGTCAGGGTAGGACATATCGATCAGCTCCTTCCCAATAGCGTTTCCTTTATATCACAGCTCGTCCAGAGCCGCTGAGCTCAGCAAAGCCTTATTTGACAGCTCTACAGTCCAATAGATTACCATTTTAGATTTAATATGAAACTGTTACTAAAGCAAAATAGTGAACATAGTCATGCTGAGGATGTGTAGTTTGAAAAGTGTTTAATTTTTGTTGGTGCATGCCTGGCATCGATGATGTCTCTTCTGCTTGACAGTGCTGTTTCTAATGCCGAGTCTAACCGTTTCTCCTCCTGATCTCCTCCATTGTTTTAAAATAGAGCATTCTGTCCCGAATTCAAATGCATCCGATAAGTGTTGTGATCTGCGCCGACTCGCACATATGATTCGCTGTGTATCGTGTTTCTGAACAGGAGCTAAGGCTGTTCACGTGACACTAACGTGAAACCAGACTTCATTCGCCCCGGAGGAAAGCATATTTACACTGTCTGAATTGTTCCCTTTTCCCAATATATTGCACCATATGTGCCATTCACCATGTAGAAAATAGTAACTGTGCACAAGTTACTGATTTCAGCCGCAGCTTCAGCATCTTTTTATAGTGTAGGGGCGGGACAATACTAGAGAGCATTTGATTGGACAGAAAATCAGCTAAGAAGCTGAAGTGCAAAGTGATGTCACCAAAACCTTTGATCCATATTGGCGGAAGTGAGAGACTGTAAGTTTTAAACGCTTTTATCTTCTAAATGTACATTTTGTCATTGTTTTGGAGCACACTAACTTATAGATAACCTTAAGGATAACATATTCATACTCAAAGCCAAAAAACCTTACATTTTAATTTCACGGAGACAGTAGTTTATTCACTGAAAATCATACCTTAGAAATTTGCATCGTTATATGAAATACATTTATTGTGCTTTTTTTTCATACATTTTAAAGCTTAAAGTTTGAAATCAGTTCTTGGAAATTCCTTAAAATATCAATGTTCCACAGAAAAAAACAATTTTTGCAATGAATAACATGAGGGTGAGTAAAATCTATGAAAACTTCCTGTGATAGTCTCATACTACTCACCTGACCTGCTGCTTACAGCTGTTGTGATAGCAACTGCCACCATAGCTGGCCGTGTGAATACATGTACTGCTTGATTCCTGTAGGAGGCGCACATGAGCACAGCAGCAGCACGTCTGAACACGCCCTCCTCTTGAATGACAGGTCCTGGGCCCGCCTCCTCCACTAAATAGACACGCCCCCTCTCACAGCGCACTACTGAGTGATGCAGGGTCATGCTCGATGACATCACATCAGAATCCAAAACATGCTCTTCAAAACAAAAAGATAGTATGAAATGGTATGTTTTTCCACTACACAGTTGCTAGGGTGTTGCTTGGGTGGTCAAGTCTGAAGCTTCCAAACTTTCCCATTAAAAATATTGATATGACAATAAAACCATTATTTTTGCTATGATTCTGAAGAAGTTATTATTGTAATTAACAGGGCTTAAACAAGCATCTTTTCTTTCCTCAAGACCAAACACACAAATTTAAGAACTTCTATCCTGTTTATCCTGTGTGATTGCTATAGGAACAGCCCTGAATCGGGGTTTTGTTGTTTTCTTTTGATCCCAGTCACATGTTTGGCTTTAGTCCCAGAATTAAAGAACCGTCCCAAGTTGTCCACAATACCTAAAAAAGCTAAACTAGTAAGAGAACCTTGGAAAGAGCTCATGCATATTCTAACCATACAGAAGAACAGAGCTCAAACTATATTGTGTAAGTGTTTTCTCTATGGACAGCATCTGCTGTTGAATTTATGGCAAAAAATAATCAAATTGTCCCACAGTTTGTAAAAAGCCAAAATTGGGTTTAGATTAATGTACTTACTGTACAATTGAAGTATATGGGGCATTCCAGAGGGTATATTGTTGTCCTCCATACAAATATGTGTGTTTTTGTGATGTAAAGTTGTCTAAAATATGCTTTAAGTATTGGGACAACTGTTTAAAACAGATGAAGTTTTATCATTAACATGGCCAGGAGATGAAATATGAGATATACTTTTGCAGCACACTAGTCTCACATGTTTATTTGTAATGTTTACTTTTGGCAGACTTCCCCTGTAAGTGACTTTTTTAAAAACCTGACAAATAAGCCAAAATTATTTTCTATGCTAATTGATTGCATGCCACAGAAGCTGCCTGTAGAATGTATCTGATGGCAATGAACAAACGATCTTCCTTTAAAGGAGCTGATTGTATGTTCTTGTAGTGGAAATTTTAATAGTGATTGATCCCAAACAGGTATCATAAGAGAAATAACCTATTCAATGTATAAAAGTATATGTGTGTACGTGCTTGTGCGTGACTTTTCAGGAACATATGGGACAGGACCTCTGACCTTAGGGACGGTCAGTTTCGGCCAGTTTATTTCAGTACCAGTTTGTGTCTTTAAGTAGAAACTGAACAGCAGTAAGGACCTTATCTGAGTGGGTGAAAGGTACAGCGGGTGAGGAGGAACCTTGAAACAGTATAAAGGCTGTCTCATATCTTCCTGTTGTGTGTCACTCTCTTGCACAGCGTAACTTCTGTGTACTAGACTGAACCTCTATTCTTGCAAGAATAAATACTTTTCTTTTTATTAATTTGACTCTGAGTGTCTCTTACGCAGTGATGATGTTTAACAGAATTTTTGCCACAACATTCTATTCAGGTTTTATTTATTGAATGTCATCTCTACATGTATCCTTACTGGGCCATCTGATGTGGGCTCCAAACTGCAGGGCGATTCTCCTCAGCCAGAGGGTTTTGTTGGTCAGCAGGTCCAAATCAATGCCCTGGAGGTTCTGGAGGAGAACCACGACCATCAGGTTCCAGGCGCTCAGTACCGCATTTCTCTCCTGCAAACGGATGATCATGTGGGCTAGACCAGATACAAACTCCTGTGTCTCCTTAGTGGGCTTCATGGGCAGGTCCCTGTTAATGAGAAAGAAGAAAAAAAAGAGTGAAGTGAAATACTGTATATCCCACAATGCAATGCAGTCCACTTGACCTTGCATTTACAATGTGGGGGCCTGAATAGCAACCATAATTTTTAAAAACATATTTCACAAGACTACCAAAAGTAAAGACATTTTTAGACAAAAATATGAATATAAAGCTTTTTTTATTTTTTTTATTTGATTTTCAATAAAAAAAATATATTTTTTATAAATTTATTATAATTCAGTGTAATTTTGTTGTTTTTATTTAATAATATTTAAAATGTAACTGCATTATTCATAATAAATACCCAAGCACTGATTTTAAGGGGTCATGACATGTTTTTTTTTTTTAATTCTTTTAAAATCTTCTTTTAGGTTTATTTATATTTACTGTATGCAGATTTTTTTTCTTTTTTTAATTCTCATTCTGACCCTCTGTCTGAAATGATCAATTTTTAAGGGGTGGCTCCTTTAAAGGTGCCTTGTGTCATGTCCGCCAAAAAACCAATTCATACTCCACATTCCATACCAGATGGGGGCAGTATACCTCCAGAAAGTGAGTTGGTCTACTCTAGAGTAACAAACGAGAAACGGCATAGTCTCTATGCTCCGCCCCTACCTTCACAACGACCCTAGAGCCATAGCCGAAGCCGAGCCAACTCCTAATAGAGGACGTTTTGACTCCAGAGGAACGTTGGTTGATGTCAAGTGATTTTTAAATATGACATCTTCAAGCTACTGAATTACATTAATTTGACAGACAGCATTCGCTGATGCTGACCAAGCTAGTGCCATTCAGAGCTGCCAACTCTCACGAATTCACCGTGAGACACACACAATTGACACTTTTCACACGCTCTCAGCCACGCCACACATCAATTTTGTCACGCACAGAAAAATCGCAAAGCAAAGAGGACACGGAGACCGACAGACAAGACAGAGCAGGTTAGTTATGATATAAAAAAATCTCAGCTCTCAGATTCTGTCAATTTTATTACGCAATTCAAACAATAAATACCGTTTTGGCGCTTGAAAATGTTACACGACAGATCCCTAGCGCACGTGAACCGATCATCTCTACTAGCTAATAGTAAAAAAACACGAACACTGTTGAAAGTTACAGTAGGCTACAACTTACCAAAATGTATTCCTCATACATAATATCGACCAATCATTTTTTTAAATCAGCGTGCAGAGGTCAATAACATAGCTGGAGAACAAATATGTCAGATTTACCTCAGGAAAGCAATTTAATAAACATAATATAATTAGCTAATGTTACATTTTATCATCAGCTTGGTAGATAACAGGTCAAAACTGGATCGGATCTGTGGGTAGAGCTAACTATCAAACACATCAGGTTCAAGTACGCCCACAAGCCGTGCAAGTTATTTGTGTATTGCAGTTTGGCTGGTGGTTATGTTGCCCGCATACCGCCTCCCATGGCCGAAACTGGTATTATGACACCTGTCGGGCCGTGGCTAGTAATTTAGCATGCTAATTCAGGTTGATATCTCTGCAGCACTAAAACTTGTCATTTTTTTAATGACATCATCGCCCTTATTTCTTCTCATTCTTTTGATGCGTGTAGCTCATTTTTTGGATATTTTTACCTCAATTCTTACACATGGCACCTTTAAGGCTTGTCAGTAAATGGTCACTGTTATGATTGGCTAACGTCATTGCATAGGAAACAGTATCAACACAAAGTAAGTGTTTTGAAAACATTATATAAAACTATAATTTACAGACAAAGCATTATGAAATTAGTGATGCAGCTGTTAGATCCAATACAGTCGGCTGCTTCAACTTTCAACAAGTTTCTTTGCTACTCTCCATTACTCTGTGCCGGGTTTACAAAACAATCCGTAATCAAATGCTCCAAACAAACATGTGATCCTCTTATGTGATTTGGGATGCCATTAGAATTAACCCATCCACTTGTTTCCGATGCTAGGATCCTTGTGAAGTCTGTAAAGAGACGCAAATGAGCTAATTTAAACTAGAAGTGTCAATGCGAATGTTCTTTCACTCTTGCATTTGTCCTGTTGTGACAGACTCAAGAGTGTGGAGTACATAAGAAACTGAACGTACATCTGTATATTGTATCCAGCGTAGATAGCGTCAGTCGTTGTCATCTATTTTCTTTTGACGCGACTCTCGCATCCGGTGTTGACAGGTGTCAGCCGTTAAGCAATTGAGCGCCGGTGGGCGGGGCCTATGGTGTGATGATGTATAGCTATTCACTGTTGTCTTGCTCTGGACGCAGGCATATGCAAATGCATTTGCCTGTGTGATGTCACAGATTACACAATATCTAAACAAACCGTTTTTGGAGCTTGATTAAATAAATGCTGTTTATAATGAGGAAATTTTAATCTATGAAACTTGCAGGAAGTTTTAATGAAACAAAGACCTCTTATATGTCAACTGCGCAGGGAAATTTTGATTCCTCATGTCATGATCTCTTTTAATAATTTATCACTGCATAATGCAGACTATTTAACATATTATTATTTTTTTTAATTGTCACGTGTGTATATATTACCTGGGTACCAGATTGTACTGCCTGCGGTTTATCTTTCCTTTGACCAGGTCTCTGACAGACACAGGGTTTCCAAAGCACACATGCATGCAGCCGTAATCCTCCTTCAGAACCGTCCTGGCTTTCAGCAAACCCTGCAGATCACAGCAAGAGCTCAGCACCAAGTTCATTCCTTCATATTTGGAAATGCATGAGACTTTGGCTCGCTTTAACAGCTGTACCCCTGTGGTCTCTCTTGGTTTAGGCACACCCAGCAGCTCATGAGCGAGAAGCGACTCCTCCAACACACGCTCGTAACTGATGCTGATGGGGACCAGACTGATGTCAAACACCTCTCCTTTAAAAAAGGGCTCCAACACCATGTGCATCATTCCTGTGCAGATGCAAACAGAACTCAAGGACCAAGAACATGAAGAGCCTCACATTTCCAACTTACTATCTTAAATGTAATCTTACCTAGTTTTGGTGTGAGAGATTTCAGCGTTCTACTCCGTAATCCTTCAACATAAAACTCTAATGGAGCATAACCTGTCTGTAGAAAAACTGCTACTGTAAGTATCAGTGTAACAAATACACTACCATTCAAAAGCTTGGGGTTCAGTACGATATTTTTAATAATATTTCACAATTTTACTGTTTATACTGTATTTTTGTTCAAATAAATTGAGCCTTGGTGAGCAAAAAAAGAGACTTCTGTTAAAATCATTCAAAATCTTTCCGGACCCTAAACTTTTGGAATGGTTGTGTACAATAATTTCTTTTAAAAAAAAAGGGGGGGGGGGGGGGAATAATAAAGCATGCACTAAATTCTCACCCGCACAATCGTTCTGACATACTCAGACAGCACCGCCCAGTACAGCTTGTCTGAGCCAATGGCACGACGGATAAAGAACGCGCCTGACCGTCGAAACATCTCACCAATCAGCTTCATCCCCATCAGAGCTGTTAGAGAAATAAAGGTGGAGATTTGGAAGATGGTGAGTAGAGAAATATTTTACTACCACCGCCTAAATACCTTAAAGTATGCCTAAAAGTTCTTAAATCCATCTTTAATGATGCACTATGACAGCATTTGACATGACAGCATTTAGTGGCCACTGTGAGGGGATTGCCCACCTTACAGCTTTAAGTGTTAGTCATTTCAAACATTTGTCTAAAATGTTGGCCATTATTTGGTGCACCTTTAAAATAAAAAAATATACATGATGTGACTGTGAGATTTGGCCACCAACAACTAAAACATAAATCTGTAGATACTTGCGAATTCCGGCTGCAATGACGGGCATAGAGAGGTCATAAGTGAACATGATGTAGGACAGAACAAGGAAGTCCATGTAGCTCCTGTGATTGGGCATTAGGATGACGGGATGCTCCTGAATGGCCTGTTGGAGCTAAATGATAACAGAAATCACATTTTTTAGTGAAGTTTTTTGTTTTTGTTTTATATAATTCATTTTTAAAAGGACAGGAAGACACTAACACGGGTGAGTCCATCCTCGTTGACATGTATAGAGCTGAACAAGGTTTTAACAACTTTGGTCATTGCGAAGGCCAGCAGTCGGATGAATCCCAGCTGAAGGTTTTGACTCATCTCGTCCAGTAACACAGACGCTTCCTCTTGAACTGCCTCACGCGGATCATCGCTCTCAACCACGATCTGGGAGTGTGAGCAAGAAACAGTGAACAAAAACTGCTATGACATCTTCCTTTAATAACTACTGTACTGTATCTCACTCTTTCTCTCTCACCTCCTGTATGACGTAGCTCAGGTACTGGGATTCAAGCACCATCCTGTTGAGAGCGGCAGCTGAAATGGGTGTGGCTCCACGGTATGGCTGAGGGTTAAAGGTCCGCAAGGCGTGGCTTAAGTCATTGCTCCGCCTCCTCTCCTCCAAAATGTCAAAGAAGCCATCAAGTTCTGCACTCAGTGCTTCAGCACTCTAATACACACAATATTGCTTGTTCAATCAACAACAAAAAATCAATATTGTATTTATATATTGTATTGTATATTGTATTTTGGTTACATTTAGGTTATGTGCAGTTTACGTACTTAAACGGCTAAGAATTAACATTATTTTGATAAAGATTACCTAAATGGAAGTAAACTGACTCGAAACATAAACAGAACGCCTTTTTTATATGAAGACAAAACCATTTGAATAAGAGTTTTCAAAAATGTTTGTGGGATGTTATTTGTCCACTTTTTTTTAACCCTTGTACATTGATTTTAAAAAGTTCCTCTGTGGTCCTTATAGGGGACAAAAATATCCATGTCTCCAAAACTCTTTGGAACAGACATGTAAAAAACAAAATTTAAAAAAGTTATAGAGGTTTAAGTTTATGACATTTATTTATGAACAATGTTTTATATAAAGCATATTGAACTCAAAAACTGCAAGAACATCAAAGCCATAAATCTAAACAAGTTGTTTTCCAAATTTGAGGTTCCAAAGATTGTTGTATCTCAAAAAACAATCTTTCAGTAAGATTTTGTTTTGGGCGCAGTACCAAATTTTCCCCATTAAATGCCAGCAAAGCTCCAGCAAATCAACCACACAGTGGTTGGATTTATGATTTGCAGAGTTTTTCCCACTCACCTTAGCACACATACTGGTTTACTATCTTTGTAAGGACTCTCCATGGACAATAGTTTTTATACTGTACAAACTGTATATTATCTCCCCTTACACTAACCCTAGCTATAAACCTACCAAACAACAACAACAAAAACTCATTCTGTATGATTTATAAGCTTGTTTCCTCACTGGACCTCAATTTAAGTCCCCACGGTGACACTAGTCCCCATGAGTCAGTATAGGTTTAATTGGAGACATTATTAAGGTCCTAAGTGTAGCTATTTTTGTGTACCAAGTGTAAAATAGATTAAAGGAAATGGGGGTTAAATAGTAAAATTTACAATAAAAATACACACGTGTGCTAAAATGTATGCAATTGGCATTAACACAGGCAAATGTTAACAATAAAACTGAAAAAAAAAAAGCGGCGCGAGCGCGCAGGGAACCTAACGTTAGATGGAGATGGAGCATTTTCTGGAGAACAGATTTTTTGAGGTAAACTACTTTTCCTTCACCACACAAATTATAAAAAATAACAATCTAAAAGCTGATAAAAGATTAACCTAAATTATAAAATGATATATTTTCAATTGAGAAAGGTTAATTATTTTTGAAGAAGCCAGTGCCGGCGGTATGGGGGGGGCATTAGGGGGCAATGCCCCCCCCCAAATGTATTTTATGCCCCCCCAAATTGAATTATGATATAATTTACAAAATAATATCAATTTAATTTAATTCACATTTCAGTGAGAAATAATAAAAATATATGTCTACAAACTGCTCATTTAGCTGAAAATATAATAAAGCCAACATAAAACCACAGTGTGGAGCTGTGAGGAAACCCCCCTGCCGCCCCCCTCAATCACTTGCACGTTAATACATGAATGAAATGACTTTCAGTTGGCGCGAGATTCCTGACTGCATTCAAAACAAAGCAAACAGATGAAAACTGATAAACTGTTTTGATAAAGGTAACTACATGATGCTTTTTTAATAGTAGGCTACTGTAAACGCTTATGTTGCAAAGCAGAATAAAGATGTGTAGCTTTTTTTTCTCTCTTCCGCCAGTGAGATAGCAGTTAAACTACTATCCTGTCAGTGAGAGACTGTGTGCATGTTCGTTAGCTTTGTTTATAATAAAGCTGTGGTCAGAGTCGGTCTTGCAATTTTTTTATAGGCCTATTTAACCCTTATTTAATCAAATTTCTTAAGAGTTGCACGTCTTGCAACAATGTGTAATGGTTTATGTGTTTATTGTATGGGTTGCATCACTTCATGGTAATAGCTAACAGAAAAGGCAGTAGCAATAATAAATATAGGATATCTGATATCCGAAAAAAAGTCCCCATACCTAGTGCCCACCCATCGAATATAAATGCCCCCCTGCTGAGCGCAGTCTGAAGCCGGCTCTGGAAGAAGCGCGTCTTGCGTCTTTTTTTTGTTGTTGTTTTTTTTTGTGCTAAGTTTAACCTAAGTCACTGTGTTGTTTTGTTGCTGGTTTTCCGTGTTTTTCAATAAGGAAAGCGAAACAAAAACCCTTTTCACACCGAGTTAATACAGCAAAGCCACAAAAACATAATTAGATGGCTATTATAATCACCGAAGCTATGTAACGTTAACGTTACACTCCAAGCATTCTTCGTTGATTATAGTGAGAGTGATAACGTTATAGTTTTGATGCGTTGTGTCGCTCTCAGTGTGTAACGTTACACGCCACGGCATTATAATGCACGTCAGGAGCAAATACATATGCAATGATAACTTAACAACAGACAGATCATGTTCATACCAATCGCTCCATGTCCCACACACAGAAGCAGGTGTTCTTCTCCCCCTCCTCTGACATCAGAGTCAGTCTGAACCATAGGGTCTGAACCCACCGAATGACACTCGGCCCGAAGCCCAGAACCAATGAGCGCGCGCACCGCGGGACCGCCTCCGGTCCCGTGACCCCTTACCCCCAATAATCTCCAGCTTTAAGCAGTCTCTCAAAGATAATCAGTTTTTATTACAGGTATGAACTTTTTTTAAAAAGATTTGAGTGAATGTTTGGAAGTTTTTTCCTAACTAATTTCAAATTCAAATGCTTAAAAATATAAAATAATAAATCAAAGTCTCAGAACATCTGCTTAAATGTTAAATCAAATGCTCGAATGATTAAATAATAAATCCAACTCTCAATATGGGTTCTCAAATGATAAATCAAATGCAATTTTATTTCCTCATTCGGGAAAGCATGAACTGAATCAAAAATCAAATTAACTAATTTGAATTTTGTTATGAAAAAACTTCCATATGAATGAATGAATGCTATTTTATTATTGATGAGCTTTAGGCAAGGCAAGTTTATTTATATAGCACATTTTATACACTATGGTCATTCAAAGTGCTTTACACAGAAATGAATTAAAATAACCACAAAATAAAAGCAAGTCAAATTAAAACAGTTATAAAAAGGAATTAAAAGGGATATAAAACACTTTAAAACTTTTACTTTGGCGGATCAAATATGCCACTGTGTTTTGACCTGGTTTTAGCTCATTCTGATACTATGGTGCAGAATTGCAGCACTGCATAAACTAGAAGGTAATAAACATTTACTGTTCAAACCTCAGATATATTAATTTATCGATAAATTAAATAAACTGAGGCATTAAATAATGAATGACACGGTATATTTCCTGCAGTATTTTATTGAAGAGGAAAACAAATGGATTTTCCTTCAAAGAAGAATCACCTGAGAATCGGAACAACTGCTCTTTCACTGAAAGAAATTCAGAAGAAAAAACTTTGGAACTAATAACTGAAAATAATTTTCAATAAAAGGAAAAAAAACAGTTATATCATCAGCATCATGCTACATATATAGCATATATTTAAACTGAGTCTATCTTAAAAAAACATAGTTACATCATCAGAATCATGCTATATAGCAAATATTTAAACTGAGTCTGTCTCATCTTTAAACCTCATTGAAACCATAATACAATGGAAGAAACCCAAGCAATGTTATGATTATTAATTCATAAGAAAATATAACAGCAGATCTATGGTTAAAAACATATGAAGGTAGGAATATCAGAATGCATCTGTAATATGACCGCAGAAGAATGTTTAAATAATCAGACAGATAAAATATTATTAAGTATACATTATCAAAAAGGTACCACGTAAGAGTTCAATGATATCCATTCAAAAATAAAGAAATGTAATATATCCTATATTCTCTCCCTCGCTGTTTTTTTATTTCTCAGAAAATAAAAGAGTCAATCTCACAAGAAAAGTCTGGGTCATATTTTACATAAAGAAAATGAACTGTGTTTTTGGACCATAAACATTATAGTAAATAAATAAAGGTGGTTAATTGTCACAAAATGCTATACATTAGCTATATATATATATATTCTTTACTTTCTTTTTGCAAAATAATGATTTTGGAGTGAATGTGACCTGGACATTTCAAATTGTGTGCAAATGTAACATTATTCCGTTTCAATCATATATTGACAGATGCTTTTCAACACAAAGCATGTGATCACAAGCAAAACTGAAAAGGTAAAAAAAAAGTTTAGTACAATATACTATAAATCACAAATGACATGTAAATACTTTTTCTTTAAAGAAAGTGCATTTTTTTTCTGAGGTCCAGACCCACACATGAATTTCGCGAGTGATTTTCATGTTTGCAGTGATTTCAGTATGTTCAGTTTTAGTTATTAGCCTGTGTCTGTTGTATCTGTATTTCTGCATCCTGTGCCGTTTGTGTGAGCATCCGCGCGTGATGTCGTGAGTAGATCCGTGCAGCTGTTCAGCGAGTGGTGTTGACAGAGGCCTCTGTCTGCCCGTCCACGAGAGGGAGCTGTTCTCTCCAGAAGGTGAACTGGCTGAAGGTGTCACTGCAGGGGAAGTCACACGAACCCCTGCGCTTCAGGAGCGGGAAGACGTGATCCACCACCTCGCCCAGACGTACGTACCTGCACAGGTAAACCACAGCTGACCTGACACACTTATTCAAATAAAGCATTTAATCATAGAGACACACAGTCAGGAGCAGTGCTAACTGAGGGAGTAACTACTGAAAGCAGCAACACAACTGTCTTAAATACATTTATCAGTAATGTAACTACTGTAGTTCAGCTGTTTTCAAAACAAAGTAGATTTTCTAGAAATAGTTTTGGAGTTGTGTGTGCTACAGTGTTGTTTTTAGAAGCTCTACAAACCAGCAAACTGAGGTAATAATCAAACATCTCATCTTAACGGCCATGTTGCAGCAGGGTTCATTTTTCAACGAATTTGTGCAATTTGCTTGTTGGTAATAAACATTTAAACACTTATCCATTGTATTTTATGTTGTTGGGTATCACAAAACGGAATATAGGCTAATAAGAAAAAGTAGGTACTGTCTTACAGCGGTTTGCAACGATTCTCCTTTCCCCCACAATGCATTGCATTACGTCACCTTGGGGAGAGAATTTAACAAAGACCGCCTTGAGAGCATTGAGAGTCACTAGAGAGACGAGTATTAGACGAGATTATTCAGATGGCAGATTATAGATAAATTAAATAGATAAATACATAGATAGATATATAGACTAGATATATAGATAGACAGACAGATATATATAGATATAGATAGATAGGCTAGTATATGCGGCAACTGCACATCCAATGGCGCGGGCGCCTCTGACGTGCGACCAACTCTACGTTGTCAATCTACCTACTATATATTTCTATCTATTTGTCTATCTAGCTGCTAGCTATCTATGCTAACGTTATGCTATCTGGCTGTCTGCCTATCTCTCTCTATACCGCCCACACAAGCACCTGCCAAACACAGCGACAGACACGCGGCGGCTACGTTTGCAACAACATTTGCAACACGAGTAGTAGGCGAGATTATTCAGATGGCAGATTATAGATAAATTAAATAGATAAATACATAGATATAGATAGATATATAAACTAGATATATAGATAGACAGACAGATATATATAGATATAGATAGATAGGCTAGTATATGCGGCAACTGCACATCCAATGGCGCGGGCGCCTCTGACGTGCGACCATGACTGGGGGCAGTCATGGCCTAATGGTAACAGAGTTGGACTGGTGACCCAAAGGTTGCTGGTTCGATTCCAGTACCGGCAGGAATAGGACTGAGGTGTCCTTGAGCAAGGCACCTAACCCCCAATCGCTCCCCGGGCGCCACTCAAGGCTGCCCGCTGCTCCGGGTGTTTGTATCCACGTTTGCAGTGTGTGTGTGTTCACTACCCACTACTTGGCTCCTAATGTTTGTGCACTTACTTGGATGGGTTAAATGCAGAGGTCAAATTCCAAGTATGGGTTACCATACTTGGCCATCACGTGTCACTTTCACTTTTCTCTTTCACTTTTTCAACGGAGGAAGAGATAAACGCTTATGGTGTGTTCACACCGAACGCGAATAGAGCGTCATACGTGTCTAGTTAGACGCTTGAACATTCGCTCGAGTTCAAATTTTTCAACTTGCGTGGAAGACGTTCGCGGCAAACGCGTCGCCCAATTCGCGTCATTCGCGACGCCCGACGCGAATGATGCGTCTATTCGCGTCTTTGCATTGACTTTGTATGTAATCTACTCGCGCAAATAATTAAATTTGCGTTCGGTGTGAACACACCACGCCCATAGCTAGCATGATGCCTTCTATTTCTAGATGACAAAGACAAAGTTTACCAGTACTACGACACTATGACAAAGGTTACCGGTACTTATCTGAACTAACGTCATAATCACTGCCACTAGATAAAAAGACAGATTTTTCACTCGGTGCTATTCAATGACAGTAAAAAAAATATGTGTCGTTATTGTGCACTGCTGCTCGTAGACTAGCTCCAGTGCTCATTGCTGCGTTTCTAAATGATAGCAACCCACCAGGACACTTCACCAACTCTCCACTCATTCTCCTCGGACCATGCATTTAATTGGCTTTAACGGCCATCAGTTCTTGGCAATTCCTCATTTGCCCTCTCACGTCTGGCAGGTTCAAAATTATACGGCTGCGGGCCATCATACATGTTGGCTCTTGCCACCTCTTCCTCATCCCAGTCAGTCGCCATATACCAGACTGAGGCTACCTTTCCTCCACTTCTCCCCAACGTGACGTCATCACCAAATTAGGTAAAAAAATTACTACCAAAAACGTAAAAAAGCTGGTCTTTAAGACCATTTTTGAGACATTTTAAAAATGATATACATATCTTGAGTGATTTATGCACCCATTAATCGACAGTGGTGGTTAACCTGCAACATGGCCTTTAAGCGCTCTCTCTCATATCAAGCATTGATTCTTTTTAGTGAATTGGTTTGTTTGGGTGCTTTATTTACTGTAAATGAACCATTTCAAATAACATTTCACTGATTTATTTTCTGGCAATGCAATGCATTTATATTTGCATAATTTCCAACATTTTTGTGGACAGGATTTTATGCTGTGTTCACGCCATTTCGTAATTACTGTAATTTCACGATGACAACGCGTGACGTTTTACTCTGTGCTGTTATGCGTTTATATGACAACACTATCAACGCCTAAACGAATCTGCAGAGGTCAGGTGGTAAAAGTCGGAGTTTTCGGAAAATTCCCAGCTAACAAGTTGTAATTGCGATCTCTACGAGAAGTTGAAATATCGTAATTAATTACAGTAACTTTACATCACTTCACAAGTATTCATAAACATTTGAAAGTAAAGACGTAAACTTTAGTATTGTAACTTGTAGTGTAAAATAAAGTTATTGTTATAATTATTATAAAATATAAATTTTTACTTTGCAGTACAACTTGCAACAGTTTTTTTAATAACATATAATTGTTTTAATTAGTTAAAAACTACTAATAATAATTTAATTTAAATATTTTTAAAAATAAAACAGGATGACAAATCCTGTCAATAAAACAATCAGGATGACAATAAAAAATGACAAAACAAGATTAAATAGTTTATGCTTACTTGAATGTCATGTGACCATTATCAGCATGTCATGTGACCATCATCAAAGAATTGCGAATATCCAAATGTGTGACAAATTGAAACTTAACTTAAAATCTCAGGCGTTCTTTAAGTAAATATTTTACGTCTAAGGGGTTGAGCTGACAAAAACCTCTGGGATCCCCTGTGCCAAGTATAAAAAGCTATAACATCAGCATTCCCTCCCCAGCGAGACAGTTTACTACTTTTTGTTAGTAGCTTCTAGTATAGATAACTTTTTCATTTTTTTCATGAGTAGCTTGTATCTTGACACAACAGTTTTAAAGGAGCCTCCCCAAACACTGGTCAGTAGTGTGTACTCACGATGAGATGTTGGTCTTGGCATGTTCCTGGATCAGTTCTCCTTTAGGATTGACAGTGAAGATTCTGTTTAAGGGAACACCCACCTCCTTATAGGAAAACACATCCTGCAGACACATTACAAAACACAGATTACAAAACTACACGTCACAGATCACGTACAGACATCTTTATTAGGTATGCAAACCATTTTGACTGATAAGTTAGCTAATAATTATGTTTATTATGGCTGATATGATGACCAATGAACCAATTTATTGCTAATTTCTTGCAAATCGTCATCTCTCGTGCTCACTCACGGTGTGTCTGTTCCCGAACGCCGCGTAGAAGGGCTCTGTGTTTGGGAGGAACAGATTCCTAATATCTGTCAAGCACGCCACCTTGAACTTCTCCGGCCTCTTCTCAATCACCTCCCTGAAAAGCAGAAAGAGAGAGTGTGTATGTGCATATGTTTTTGTTGAGAGGAACATTTCAGACACCCTGCAGTGTTATGCAGTTGTTATGCAGAGGTCCTTTATTTGGGTTTGGGTTTCAGACCAGCATAAATATTATCAATACTGTATGTCCATGCAGAACAAATCCATACAATTTCATCGCAGGTTCTTATGCTTTATTAAACAAGCTGAGGTTATTATCATTAACTACAATTAAAACTATTAAAATTCATTTCGGTTAATAGACGTAAAGCTGAAATAAAATATAATATAAATTTTATTTAAAAAATTTAAATTAGAAATGTTTCCTTGTCAATAAACTAAAATAAGTTTAGGTTGAAACTAAAATTATGAACTTTGAAATTAATAAAGAATAAAACTAACTAAAACTGAAATAAAATTAAATTATAGCTAAATAGCCATGTTTTTTTTTAAAACTAAAAAAACAAAAACTAATCAAAAACAAAATGGCTAAAAAGTTAACTAAAATGACCATGAAAAAAAAAGCTAATTCAAAATAAAATTGTAATAAAACTAAAATAAAAACTAAAATAACACAGAAACAGGGTAACTGCAATCTTCTTCAATTTATACATGCATTGAAACTAGTTTATGTACAATTATATCCATACATATAAATGATTGATATTGAATGTTGCTGATATAATTATAACGCGTTCATAGAAAGGCATTAAAGAAAGATTATTTTGCCAATACTAGTCAAATATATATGTTGAATGTGTTAAATGCAAGATCCAGTGTATTGTGTAACCAAAATACTGATAATATCCAGAAATAATATTTTGTGCATAATCCCTTACTTTTGATTATAAATATGCCCAAAATACACAGGGACCCTTTTATTTTGAAATGTATATGCTTAAGTTTACTACTTCCAGCTGAAGTTAGTATCGTGAGGTAACTTTGTGCGTAAACGCTTGCCTGATCAATCATTGCCTGATAAGGCAGCGAGGGAACAAGTCAAGTCAGCTACCAAAGTTCAGACGCAGCCGAAATATGCACTCTTACAAACATCTACAACATATTACAACCATAAATTAACGTTTTCATAATTCATCGACAATAGATCATAAGCAAAGAATGAACTGTATTCATTGATTGCAAACTGCTCTGAACCTAGAACAGTAACGTTACCGTGTGACAGTGACTTTGAACGAGCTGCGCTCCCATTTATTTATTTAATTCATTGTGAGCTTCTGTCATGAATGTGTGGTTTGTCGTTGTTCTTTATCTTGTGTATTGTTAAGCACTTTTGGTCAACACTGTTTGCTGTTTTTAAATGTGCTATATAAATAAATACAAACCTGAAACTTATTTATTTAAATCATTGCCTTTTGAAGTTTAATAATCATATAAGGCCATGTCGTGATCTTGTTTTTCTATCCCCAAAATTAAAAAACATTTTTTATACAATTTAAGATATTTAAGACTGTTTATGACCATACATTTGATAAAACTGAATTTAAGACATTTTAAGACTTCTAAGCAACCGTGGGAACCCTGTAAATGAAGAATTTTACTTTTAAGTGTTTTTAGTTTAAGTGTGTTTTAATCGAATACATAAAGATGGAATAAGCTTAAAGGGCCAATGTGTAGTTTTTTTAGGTATTTCATTATCTAAAATCGATATTTTTCTTCATAAATATGTCCTCAATGGTGTACAAATACCTCTGCCAATTGTTTGACTTATCCTCGTAAACGAATAATTTATTATCTTTATATACATGTGACGGGTAGGTCCACGGAGGCTTCCATGTCGTTCCGCCATCTTGAAAAACTATAATAGCAGAGAGGGTCAAAAAGTACTAGGCCAACGCGTTTCCACAGCGCGTTTTCGTTCAGAGCCAGCGTCACGTGACTGAAAGCAGCAGAAACGGAGGAGCAGAGCGGTGAGAGGCGCTTCACGGCCTCGGCAAGTTTAAAAGGCTGCATTGCACTGTTATTATTCATACTGTAACATTCGTTTGTTCATTGTGTCAAGTTGCAGTTTGTTTGAAATAACAAACCTGTTCACCCGAAGGAAAACTCGACGAAGTGCTATTAGAAGGCATCCTGTCGTAGCTTTTTGGTACATAACAGCTACTGTAGATGCAACACGCATTTGAAAAAGCGAGGCGCTGGAGAGCACAATTTGTTTGAATGCAAAATACAATTTCACCGCTAGATGGGAGAAATTCCTACACAAATGTCCCTTTAATGTAAAAGCAAAAGAAGTCAATGAGATGTCTTCAGATATATAATGTGTGTGAGTGTGTGTAATCACCTGTGCAGGGCTGAAAACAGGCTGCTGGGACTCAGTAAAACAGGTCCCTGTGGTAACATGGTTCCTCTCTCATTGACCCAGTGCAGGTAACCCCGTGTCATGTTAGCCATACCGATCGCCCTCGCTGAGCAATACAGAAACTTATAACCATTCCTGTAAAACACACAAATATTTTAATATTCATCCTGATGATATAGCAGAGAATCAGAGAAACAGTTGTGGTCTCTTACTGGCTGACGTTATGATACAGACGTGCGATGCCCTGATGGGTCCAGTCTTTACCCAGTGTGGGCAAAATATGTCCCAACTTATCTGACCTAAGAAAGAAGAACATTAACGTGAAGCGATTTGATGTATTATTGTGTAAGATTACGATTGTTCATGATTATGCACCTGGTGATTGTGCCATCGATGTCTGAGATAATGATTTTATCATCCCAGTTCCACAGGTAGATGGTTCCCTCACAGCGGCATGTGCCCTGATACTGAGTCGTCACGCTGAACACCACGTCATTAAGACCGTCCTTTAGCTGCAGACTGACCTAGCGCAGACAAACACACTCTGTCACAATCAGTGTTGGGGTGTGAGTGTGTGCAATTCACCATCTTCTAAACTGCCCTTTTCTCATATGTAGTTTTGAAAAGTCTGATTCCTTCTAATGAATTGGTTCATTCGAATGAGTCACTGATTCAAATTCTGCATGCAATTCCAAGTCTTCTGTTTTATTGCAAGATACTGCTGTTTATTACTGTTTTGGACTCAAATTTAATCGTTTTTTAGTAGTATTTAGTGTGGCATTAAATCTGTTCAAATCTCCAAAAGATAATTCATTCATTCTAAACACTCATTTTGAGCTCGTAAAAATCTTATTAAATTATAAAATAAATAATCATATTAATATCTTTTTCACCTGAAGTCCGCATATAATGTTAGTTTGTTTCTTAAAGGGATAGTTCACCTAAAAAAATTGTTTCATCATTTACTCACACTCCCCAATGAATACGACTTACTTTCTTCCAATTTTTAGGAAAATAATCAGTCTCTGTGAGTCTATATAATGCTAGTGAAGGGGTGCTGTTCGGTTGAAGTTTGAAAAACTACATACAGCAATCATGACAGTAAACCATACGACCCCAGTGGATGAAATGATAGGTGTGTGTAAGAAAAATACTTATATTTTTTAACTTGTTTAACTATAAATCACGTTACTTCTTTTGCAAACTTCATGTCACGCATCACAACGCATCGTATGACAATAGTCAATAGTCAAAAGTGATGGATTACCCTCACAATCACTGTGTGTGGTTTTTCAAGCTTCATCTGAGCAGCACCCATTCACTTGTATTATTTTGGACTCACAGAGACTGATTATTTTCCTAAAAATATTTGTTTGTGTATATCCGAAGAAAGAAAGTCATATACATCGGGATGGCATGAGTTTGAGAGTAAATTATGAAAGATTTTTCTTTTTTTGTAGAACTATCCCTTTAATTAAATTCATTAATCTTACGAGTTGTTCTGAAGAAAGGCGGAGAGTTTTCTGATAGGACACGCCTCCTCCAGTGGGGACGGAGTCTGTGTGAACAGGTACAGGGGTTTGTTTGGCAGATAAGTGATCTTCATCGCTGGAAGAGGTCTCGTCTTTCCGTCTGTCAACAAACACTTGGTTAAACGTATGAATAATTACAGACTGCAATATAATTTCAGATGAAATCGTATGATGGATCCATCAGATCTGAACCTGTTCTTGATGGTCTCGTCTCCCGCAGCACAGGCTGAACCGCTTGAGACTGAATCCTGCAAACACAAAGACATGAGCAAAAGTCACAAAACTGGAAGTCAACATCCAGTTCATCATTTGAAACAAACCCCATGGTGATGATGTGTGTACAAATTTGACTGAATACCGGTTTGGCACTGTTTGTTCTTCCTCGCCATGAAAACCACCATCTTCCTCGGTTTCTGGGCATCTTCTCCTTCATAAGTCTCTCTACGGTGCCCTGTGAGGGACATGCACACAAGCGTAACGCTAAACAACTGAAAAAGTCAAAATAAGCTCTCAGAAACTGAAGGCACAAAGACTCAAACACATGCTGGACTCGCATGCAGAGAAGATGATTGATAAAAACTAGTGCAACGAACTAAGGAACTAAAGAAATTAAGCAGGTGACAGAAAACAAACTCCAGCCCAGAACACACATGACTGAGCCCTGCAAACTAAAACACACACACACACACACACACACACACACACACACACACACACACACACACACACACACAGAGGGAAGTGATACACAGGACAAGAGAACAGATGGTAAAAATTGATAATAGCGTCATTGCGAGTCATCTTACATATGTGATTATCAAACTACAAGCGTCATTTGCAGTTGCAATATACTATTCAAAGGTTTGGGGTTGGTAAGATTTTTAAATGTTTTTGAAAGAAGTATCTTGTGCTCGCCAATGCTGCATTCATTTGATCAAAAATACTGTAAAAACATCACATGATCCTTCAGAAATCATTCTAATTTGCTGATTTGCTGCTCAAGAAACATTTCTTATTATCAACGTTGAAAACTTGTGCGGCTTAATATTTTTATCTTTTACTTTATTTTTATATACGTTATCGGGCAATATTAGATATTTAATAGTGCATGTTCATTTCCCACATTTTTAATATTTGGAAAATATCAAAATAATTTTAAAAATCATGTCATGGCTTTTTTTTGTGTTCTTTTTTTTATAAAAATCTCAAAGTGAATATTAATATATTTAATATTATTGCATTAAAATAATCAGTTTATCTGTATCCTTGATAATTTTATATGTGATTAAATAATTTATATAAGTGATACCAGTATTAACTAAATATTTATTTCAATACAAAAAAAGTCATAAAATGCTGCACAGGGACTTCTGGGAGAACTATTGAGTGAGTCAAATTAATCAGCGAATCAGTTGTTCGAACAGGTTCACTGAAAAAAAACATCTAAATTAATTAATTTGCTAAAATGAATCGGACTTCCAAATGTTTCTGGAGAAAGAGAGACTCTATATAGTGTCTATTTGTGTGTGTACCTTAGGCAATGGTTTCTGGAAGGCTTGCATAGCCAGCATAATAGGAGCAGCAGTGCTCCAGTTATAATACCTGCAAAAATAGCAGCTGTTATTTCAGTCCAAGACAAATGAGATGAGAATCGATTAGAGTAATGTGAACCTCACTTAGAGCCGATCTTCACCACCAGATTAGGGTCATCAATGATGGATGGATTATCAGCAAACTGCTGAAAAGACACAGACTTCTGCTGGAAATGCTCTGAATGAGAGAGAGAGAGAGAGAGAGAGAGAGAGGTCAGTAAATCAATAGGAATGTATAAATATGTATTAGTTTGAGAAAGGCCAGAAAGATACTCTACGCACGTACGCAAATGCAGTCCTGAATGCTTAATGAATGCATTTCAAGCAAGTAGTCCTGACTCCTGTTCTACATAATTAATGTGCAGTGCTGTTTGTGAGCGAGTCTGTGCACCTTTAGTGATCTCTCTGTTTTCTGTGAGGCCTCCACAGAGAGAGATGGCCATCGTGGGAAGGTCGTAACTGTCCAGTCCGCTGTCTGCTCCTGAGCTGCACATAGACTGAGGAGACACGGTCACACTGCGGACACCGGAACGCTCTGAACCACTGAGAAAACACAAAAACAAGCAATACAATGTTTCATTGATGATATAAGCAGTCTTAGTCTTTCTAGCATACAAATATCTGATAAAGCCGACTCTATCATACTCTATCACTCTCTCAATCATCATTGTGTTGCATTGCATTATGTTTTGCCCACCTACAATAAAAACATAACTTTGATCATAAAACTAAGCATATAAATATCATCTTACTAAGACATTATTAGGAGATATAGAATAACAGCTGATATGTATATGCAACTCTATACAGTTATAAAGATCTCACTGAATTACATTACAAGCTATCCAAATTTCATCTTACTTTTTGGCCATAAAAATATGTTTTTTAAGTTTTAAATAAGTTTTTTCTCATATTGGGCCTCTGAATAGAATGTTCCTCCTTGAGTATGAGCTACATATTATAATTCCATCATAATATGTGAGCTATAAAAGCCTGATGCATCAAATTTGATACTCAAAACTTTTTTTAATATTTTGTCTAAAGGTTCCATACTGTTCCATTTAAAAAATAGATTACTTCATATGTCAGGCTTTACAGGGATCATACAGCCTTATAGAGAGGTGAAATTAGGATGACACACCTTTTAGGGAAGTAAAGTGCCGCCACCTCCGGCTCCAAATCCTTTATATCATCCAAATACACACCATCAGAACCCAGGTGGCGACTTTTCTTATCTGCATGAGTACACACAAAACACCATAAATTAAGTAATACACAAAAACAAGGCTATTTTTAACCCCAAAATTATGCAGTAAATAACTTTTTCTATTAGTCTTATTTTGTGGGCGGGGTCCAGTATTTGCTCCTCCCTCCTCAACCTCAGATATCACGCAAGCTGCCGGTGTCACATCCTGCTTTTCAAACTCTTTCGCTCTGTTTGATTGGCCATCAGCATGTAATGTCCTGTTGCTGTCATGATAATGGGCGGCAGTCACAGGGATGACTCTGAAATGTGTGTTGTCAGAGACTGGGATTGACAGTGGACACGCAGGCAGGACGTTTGGTTTCGCTGACAGAAACGATGGCTGTAAATACATTTTTATTATGAGGTAAGTATGAGTTTAATAAATGAGGGGTCTTTCGAATAACATTGACGGTATAGTTGTTGTTAGTTGGGTTAATGTGTCAGTGAATTGGATTTTAGGATAATTCTGACCTTGGCAACTTGTGGTAACTCCCCCCAGGACCAAAACATGTCCGGATCCTCCTGCTGACCTTTACACAGCAGTTCAGAGTCACTCTTAGGGGTGCAGGGACGAGACACATTAGGACTGGAGAGAAAAAGAGAGGACATAATAACCTTTACTGCACAAACTAGAGTTTTACATACATTTTACGTATATGCAAAACTCATCAATACTATGCAAATAAAGATTTAAAAAAAAGAGCACTGACAGGTTATTTTGCAATATTTTTATAATTCATTGTTAATTATTAGAATTATTGGTGGTGGTTGAGGAGATTCCCCCTTCCATGTAAAGAGCTTTGAGTGCCGAGAAAAGCGCTATGTAAATGTTACGAATTATAATTGTGAATAAGGGTGTGTGAGCGAGTCTCTGTGTTCGGGCTCTTCCTTTATATTAATACATTTATATTAGAAATCATTCTAATATGCTGATTTGCTGCTCAAGAAACATTTGTGATTATTATTAATGTTGAAAACAATTGTGCTGAGTAATTTTTTGTGGAAACAGTGATACGTTTTTTCAGGATTCTTTGATGAATAGACAGTTCAAAAGTATTTATTTTGTATAGAAATCTTTTTTTAATTATTATATTATAATTAACTATTATAAATGTCTTAACAGACACTTTTAATCAATTTAATGCATCCTTTCAAAAAAAAAGAATAAAAATAAAAATAAAAGTCGTACAGACACCAAACTTTTGCATGTTTATAGTGCATATATTTTTTATATATGATGCCCGAATTTTTTTACATTTAATAGACTTTTTAATTATTTTTAGTCTGCCAATATTATAAATATATTTTTAGCACTAATAATTTAATAACACTGTTAAATGTAATCTCGAACAAAACATTTTATTTATTATAATGTTGTGATGCCTAAATTAACTTGAGGGATTTAAAACTCAATTTTAGTGTGTGTGTTTGGGCTTTACCTGTGAACAGGAGTCCACTCTCCATCTGAGCAAGCATAAGTTGTGTTTTGCTTGTTCCCAGTGGATGAACCTCCATTCGGCAGGTCTCTACACACATAGAAACATACATTAGATACCTGTGTTGGTATTCATAAAATAGGGACTACTTCATTTTGAGATTTATGTATTTGCTCTAAAAAGGCTTAAAAAGATCAGCCGACCTGTTCGGACCGGGCTGCTCGCTGTCATTGATGTCGATGTTGAACAGTTCCTCCTCTGAGAACGCCACACTCTCCTCCCTCTTCACATCCTCCAACCTGCACTTCCTTCTCCTCTTTCTTCTCTTCTTAATCATTCCATTCTCAGTGCAGGAGCCCATCAGAAAACCCCCGTCGGACGGAATGGGAGATGTGGCCAGGTAAGAAGGAATCATTTCCTGTAGGGAATCATCAGAAAAGTTAATCTGAGATCTGATCAAACAAGTGTGTACTGTGAGCTGTCAATAGACTTCAATAATACATTTGTTTTGGCTCTGAATGAGGTCACATAATATTGTTAAATGTGAAGTGTGCAGTGTAATAATCAGAAGTATTAGATGAGAACAATAATGATGAAAATAAGATTGTGGGCATAAAAACAGGATGTTCCCTCAGCTGATCTCAGAACCACAAATTCTGATTCTCAAAAACAAGTGTCACATTTACAGTATTCTCACCGCACTTCCTATATTAACGTCCTGTATTTCTTTCGATATGGTCCCATTCAGAACACTAATCTGTTCCACAATACTATTCTGTTCCAAAACACTCTTCTATTCTATAATAATGCTTCGTTCTAAAATCATTGTACTGTTCTAGAACTGTTCAGTTACTTTTTAGAATTTTACTTCTAAAAGTATTCTAAATTCTAAAAGTGTTCCTTTTCTGTTCTAGAATCACTCCTCTGATCTGTTCCGGAATGCAGTTCAGTTCTAGAAAGCTGGATTAAGATCACAGCATGGTCATGCAAAACGACTTCAGAGCCTACAGCACTGAAAACCATGCAGCTTTATGTTTATGGTTCTCTGATAGATCTTCTACTCATCAAATATCTCTGCTCTATGTGAATTCACAGGTCAAAGGTCACCAAACTTGAGCTTGCATTTTCTGGTCTCCGGCGCTCACTATGAATAAAAGTGAATGATCACAATGTCTAGTGTGACCAAAGCTTTAAAAAGGAAACGAGCTTGAATATTGGTGAGCAAACGGTGAGGGTTTGCATGTTTCTCTGTTGTTCTGCACCTGATTGTCTTTCATCTCCTTGACAAAAAACGCTTCTCCATTCTCGCCTAACTTCATGTGCAAATTCACAGGTTCCCCATTGATCTCAATGTCCACCTGATTGACAGAAAGAGAGAAGATTAGACAGCACATTATGGACCAACCAGATATCATAGGGAGGTCAGACAACATATCCTTGTTATCTTAAATGTATCCTGGTACCACTCACCACTTTCTCTCGTGATCTCAGGACACCCATCTTTCCAAAGCGCACGTGAAATGGAGAGCAGATAAGAGCTCCATCCGGCTGTCGGACAACGATGACATCAATGCAGCCGGACAGCGTGGCGGGATTCAGACCCCTGTAGAGTTCCTTCACCTGCACGAACACCTGGCCTGCCAACTGACCCACGTAATTCATGGTCTGAGTCTATATGGAGAAAGGAGGAGAAATGTCATTAATGGAACCTGTACAAGTATGGTCATTATATGAGGCCTTGAGACGAAGAACCATATAAGTGCATATTTTCAAATTTTGAATAATAACTTTTTTTTAATTTGGGCTGTGAACATTATATTATTTTTATTTTTTTACTTGAAGATAGACAACAAAAGCTTCCCAATTCTAATGAGATAAGATTTTTTCAGTGTCAATCTTAAAAATAAAAAGTTAGAGTAATTTACATTTCTGGAAAATGTGGAAGAACAGTATCTGTCCAGTTAATGTGGAATAACAGTATAAGTCCAATTCATCATGTCACTCTTTGAAGTGTGCATTTTTCTTATATTAAAGTACTTTCAGAATTACATTGAAGAAGAGAACAGAATATCATAGACATTTAAGGTGGACGTTTTTCCCATGAACCAGTATGCAACCACCCAAAACATCCTAGCAATCACATAGCAATGCTCTAAAAAAAATTTGTAGTCATGGGTGTTTTCGAAACCTTTGTGAATCATCTTTTTCTAAACCAGTGATTCGGAGCGCCTGTCAAACTGCCAAAGTGATGCAATTTCAGGAAATGAAGCTTCATTACGTCATTTGAAATGTTTTTGAAATTTCAATGATCTCTGTGAAGCCATTAACTATAGGGTTCAAGTCTATATCAAGGCTGGGCAAACTCTGGCCCTCGAAATACACTTTCCTGCAGAGTTTCAACCATGGTGAAGCTCACCTGCCTGTAGCTTCCCACTAATAGTGAAGGCCTTAATTAGCATGTTCGGGTGAGTTTGTTTATGGTTGAAGCTAAAGGACAGTGGATTCGGAGGGCCAGAGTTGCCCAGCCCCAGTCTATATGATTTTTACCTGATCCCGAATCAATTTTATAAATTTGTAGACATGTAATGACACATTTGTATAATAAAAAGGAAGAATTGTAGTTAATAGTCTCTTATTGGTCTGAATAACCAAACCCTCTATATAAAACAAACAAAACAAGCCCTAATTTAATCAAATCATACGTATTATAAACCGAACCCGGGTCTCTCACACCAAAGGCATGTGTCTTATCCACTGCGCCATCACAACCAACAAACATGTTGTGTAACAAACATACACACTTACAGACACTAATAATGAACATATGTCTGTCAAACACCACAGGAGGATCAGATGTCAGAATATGTTCTGTAGACACACAGTCTCAGTGTGATTATCGCTGCTGTACTTCTCCTGGTTTCATATTCCTCCATAAGTGAATAATGTCAGCCCCAGACATGCCAGCTGAGTTAAAAGAACAGATTATTCCGGATATATACAGAGAAGAAGAGGACCTTAAAGCCATCAGTTTCTCACTGAAGCTCTAAGTGGAGTCAATCCAGAGGTGAAACATTTGAGCCCAAGGATGAGAATTCGCCACATTACTCAAAATTATCCTTCATATGCGCAAAGGTCAGACTCAGAGGACAGAGAGAGACAAGGAGAGAGAGTATGATCTGTCTTATAATCTCCTCAGCAGCACAGAACAGTTATTTATATTCAAGAATTTCATATTACTGAATTATATTTTAACAGTGTAAAGTCCAGGTTCAGAAAATAAAAGTCCTCTTCAGTATTTTTGTTCCAATCATCTGGATTTGTTAATTAGCACAGTTTTTCATCCAGGAGATAGAACTAATTAGTGAAATCAGTTCATGGCTGGAATAAACATATGGCAGGACTTTTACTTTCTGACCCCTTGACTTTTCACCTCTGTATTTTAATAATAATTATATGTTGTATCTATAAAGCGCCTTTCCCAAGCTCAAGGTCGCTGTACAAGAAGATAACAAAAACACAGCATCAAGCATTATAGTAATATTATAACACTATTTTATAATTATAATATACAATTAGCTATGATTTTATTATTTATTTATAGGCTACTTGTTTATTATTTAATACATAGGCTATATATAATAGAATAATTTCTTTTAATGTTATTCAATTATATTGTAGCTTGTTATCATATCTTGTAGCAGATATGAGCCATCAGTACAGTAATAAATGTGATAAAATATCAGCTCTGAATTTAAGTGTAAAGGAAAATAATGACTCATCAACAGCTGTCATTATATCAGTTATGTAATTAGAGTGAATACGAAAACAATGTTTACAGACATCACTTAAGAATGTCAACATCACAATTTTAGTTTCATAAAACATCTCAAAACATCAATAACTTGATTTAGGGTGATATATTACACACATAAACAGAATGAATTAGATTACAGTATTAATAACATCTCCCTCACCTCCAGTAAAGCTCCGTTCAGCTCATCGTGTTTACAGAAGAGTGAAGGACAAACACAGTAACATTCATGCGTTCATATTCTCTCTGTCATATTCATATTCCATGTGTTAGCGGATCGATGTGCGTGACGTCACATAAACTGAAAAAAAAAAACCCAGCTGAGAAAAGACACCGATCAGCCAATCGGTGAAAATGACTTCTCGTCAGGTTAATTTTACATTCATTCACGCTCGGAAGTCGCCTCCCACGTTTCACATGACATTAAACCGCATTTAGTAAATAAATATTTTGAATTATCCGGTTGTTAGAAGAAACTGAAAGAGAGCCGATAAGTTGTGGGCGGGCGTTGATAGTTTGTTTTATTTTGGGCTCTCAATCAGCGCTCGGCATTCATGACGCATAGCGGCTGCTGTGAGGTGATTACATTGACCAATCAGCGCGCCGCTCTCTTCTCTCCGAGTGGCTGCTGTAAGGTGATCCTCTTGTCCAATCAGTGAGCAGCTTTCACTGACATTCGATGTCTGCTGTTTTTAGCACTTTACATGTCGAAAGATTGATATAAATACAAGTTAAAATAAACTAATAAACTAAAATAATAATAAAATTTGTACTTTCTACAATATTGAAAAGGGTTTTGTTTTTTAAGAAAATTGGGCAGAGCTTATAAACTATGTATTTTAGGAAAATGTAAAGACATGTAGCTATATTTTATGAAAACATAATAGGCCTATATACTTTTTTAATCTTTGAATTTTGCTATAGGCAAATTATACATTCATAAACTATCTAACTGTCTGTACACGTCAAATGTTAGGAGCTTGAAGGCTTTTGAGCTCTCCTTTTCCAGTAAATACATTTCTGCAATAAATAAATAAATAAATGGGAGTCAGTCAGTCAGGCCTGAAATGTGATGTTATGATTAACAGGTGTCAGTTAAAGTCACACAAGCCCCATGACCTCCCATATTTTGTTGTCTTAACAAATACAAGCGCATAATGTTCCAAGGCCAGACCGTTTCTAAACATTTTACAGCAAATAGAGAGATATAGTTGTATTTGTGCATGTGGGTGGATAGACTAACCATACTGTTTTAGTCTACAACAATTTCTGTGCATCAGACAGACCACATTAGGAGATTTCCATGTAACAAGACTCTTTCAGTGCTGTGATCAAGCGTTGAGAACAGCAGACAGACAGTAGGAAAAAAAGGAAACAAGAGATTGGTTTTGAGTCACGCACAGGTGTTGTTACTAGCCACAGTCTGATGGGTAAATCAGCCCAGTTGAGTTGAGTTTTGGCTCCATGCGTCTTTTCAATCTGTCTACTTTGTTACTTTGCTTATTCAGTGGGTCTCAGCTTTTTAGAATTATCAAAAACTCACATTTATTTAAAACACCTTGAAGTGTAGGCTATATATAGTGTCAACACCCTGCAACATGCTTTACGTGAGCAGAATAGGAAAAATGCCAATTTTGTAAATGCATCAACAACAGCAGTTATGGCTTATATCATTCTTGCAATCAGGTATTTTTTTTATTCCATCATATCTCTAAACTACCGATGACTTTATAGAGACATTACTGTAATCAATGCTGCTCACTCTGATTCTCACTGCACAAAATGCCAACACCGACTATAGCTTTTATTATGTACAGTATGCCAGATCATTAATATGCCAGTGAATAGTTTGGACACACCTGATGTTGATATACATTTTGTTCCTAATCCTATGCTTTATTTATTTATTTACACAAATATGATCACAAAAATAGTCAACACTGATTTGACTTCAGCTGAACAATGACACTGTTTTTTTTAAGAGCTGCAAATGAACTCTGTTTTTGTCATTGAATTATTTTCCTGTTACCGTAATACTGTGAAGCTGCTTTGAAACAATCTGTATTGACTTGACAAAACTTTTTTTAATGCAAGTGCTGGAGCGGAGATTAGAGGAAAAACATCAAGTGTTCAGCGTGCATGTGCAACATTCGGTCAAAGTGTGGCGACTTCTGAACAAGCTAAAATATATGATCCTGAGAGTGACATTTATTTATACTTTAAAAACTCCCTCATTTATAGAAAACCTGGAAATAACTGAAATATTTTTAATTTCCATGCCTGAAAAAAATAATAAAATGAATACATTAATAAATGATAAAAAATAATGGGAATTAATAATATTTTAAATTTGTTTGTCTTATTTTAGTTCTGACCACTTTACTATTAGGAGTGTCCAGACTTTGGTGCTATAGACACGCTGCCGAACACACACACACACACACACACACACACACACACACACACACACACACACACACACACACACACACACACACACACACACACACACACACACACACACACACACACACACACACACACACACACAATGAGTCAATGGCTTCTTCTCTGCTCCTGAATTCCTGGTCACTTCCAGTTTCATTCTCATCCTCCTCATCCTCTCTATGCATGGCAAGCGCAGTGATCACAGATTTTCTCAGAAACGGTTTAAATCTGATGCAGAGTTATAAATATGCAAATGTTGCAGAAGAAATAAGTAAAAAAGTTACAAATAATTGCAGATGACCTGTTTGATCAGAGCAGTTCTGCGTTTCAGCTTGTTCATGGATAGAGACAGATTCAGAGACCCTCAGAGAGTGTTTCTATATTTACCTATACACTGGTGTAAACTGTGTGTTTGTGGTAATGTGAGAGGGTCAAGTTCATGTGAAACACACACACACGCACAAATTAAAATGTCACATTCAAATCAGCACTAAATGAATTTTCAAAGAAAATAAACTGATAAGGAAAAAATAAATATAGAATGAAAAAGACAAGCGAAAATAAAATTAAATAAAGGGAACATGGGTTTTTGTGTTTATAAGTGTAAATATATAAAGGAAAAAGCTATTTTGTAGATTACGATGATTTCATCTCAATTTGTTAAAAAACTCATTGCAGATATTAAGTTTAATCAAATTATAGATAAGTTATGGGGAAGTAAAATATCCTGGGTCGGATAAAAAAATGTCAAAGTTTCAAATCATCAAAATGTTGAATTTTGAAATTGATATTGATAATATAAATAATAAACCAAATAAAGAGAAACAACAAAAATGTATAATATATATAAAAATATATATCTTTAGTTTACTTTAGTGTTATTTATTTGTCTTAAAATGTTCTTCTTGTATATACAATGCATTTTCGACAATGAAAAAACAATTAAAAATGGATTGGAAAACGACAAGGGGGAAAGTGTGTGTGTGTGTGTGTGTGTGTGTGTGTGTGTGTGTGTGTGTGAGTGTGTGTGTGTGTGTGTGTGTGTGTGTGTGTGTGTGTGTGTGTGTGTGTGTGTGTGTGTGTGTGTGTGTGTGTGTGTGTGTGTGTGTGTGTGTGTGTGTGTGTGTGTGTGTGTGTGTGTGTGTGTGTGTGTGTGTGTGTGTAAAATGTTTTTTAATGAGATTCTGAAGTTTCCAATTTCTTTGATTTTTTTTTACAATTTGTTTGGGCAGATATTAATTTATTTGCAGATATTAAGTTTAATCAAATTATGATAAGTGATAGGAAAGTAGAATAACTAAAATAACATAAAAAACATAGAATATTGAATATGTATATAATAAAACCTAATAAATAAAAACAATACAAATATATATAAATAACCTAAATAATGGGGAGAAATATATGATTAATGAAGAAGGACTTCTGACGAGTTTCCCATGTCGATTTCACCATTTATTTAATTTATTTATTATCGATTCATTATTATATTCGGCTTTTATTTTGGAAGTATACGCTGTTTTCGTCGCCGGATGCGCGTCTTTTATGTCTTGTTGTCAATTTCCGGTGCGGTGTTGTTGTTGTGGCGCTATGATATGTGAGCGCGGCCTCGATCTTTTCCCGTGAGTTTTTGTCGCGTTCTGCGGGTTTGATGTTCCGTGCCGCCGAGATCAAGAGCTTCGGTAAAGCGGGAACCGGCTGGTATGTGTCTCACTGCGGGATTGCATGTGTTTTGCCATTAGTCTTTTTTAGAGCCGAACATGATGTGTGTTATTTCTGACCTGATCTCACACTCACAATAAACTGCCGTTGTATTATCATGTAACGTTAGCTTTTGACAATTTACAATGGTATTCTTTTTTTACCACAGTTCATGAATATGGTTATAATTCATTACAACTAGTAACGTTACCATGGTATTACCGTCTGGTACAATCACTGGACCTTTGTACCAGTACTTTGTATTACTGGGCTAATACTGTGGTATGCTTTTTAAAGGCATAGTTTGAAATCATCGATCAATTGATTGATCATCGTGACTAATTATAAATCCAGCCCTTATTAAAAAATGTCACCGTGTTTCTATCACCATTATGTATGGATGGACACTGTCATAAAGAAGTTAATACAATGGTGTCAAAACCACCACCAATATTGACTTAAAAAATTCCCAGTCATTCATCAAACCTGGAAATAACAGTAAAGAAATTGATTAAATAAGTACATGAATACAAATTACGGATATTCTTAAAATAAATAATAGGCAAATCATAAAATAAATAATAGGAAAGTAGTAGAAAATAATATATCATTATGTGACATGGAATTTCATATGTGACTATATACATATAATATTTTTTTTCTGCTGTTTAAATTGCTATCTGAGTACAATCTCTATAAAATCCATTATGGACAAATGGGATTTTTTCATTAGGGGTTTCATTTTCTAGTTTTAACCTATGGTTTAAACTTAATTTCACTCATTTTGATCAGGCACTTTCATGGATGAGCTTGTGCATGACCTGGTTACAATCCCCCCAAAAAACTCAAAAAGGAATAAAATAAATAAATTAGTAAAAAAAATAGTCAAGAATCAAGATATTAATTTATAATAGAAATTTATAAACCATTACGTGGCATTTACATGATATGGCAATGATTCAAAAATAATGAAATTTTCATGCCATTAAGCTCTCAAAATATTTTATTGACTTGAAACAAATTTCTTTACAATTATATTTTAAAATCCTTATCCAGTTATCATCTCATTTGTGTTTGTCTTTTCCGAACGTTTCACCCAATTCAACTTGCATCACTCATTCTCATCAGGCACTTTCGGCGGACGATGGACGAGCTGGTTCATGATCTGGTGTCGGCTCTGGAGGAGAGTTCAGAACAAGCCCGTGGAGGGTTTGGAGACGGTGGAGATCACGCCCTGGCCGTCGGTTGCCTGTTGAAACGCCAGGCCCGCAAGCGTCGTGGCCGGAAGCGCCGGTCCGATAACCCTCACCCGCCGTGGGACACCTGCCACCTGAGCGAAGGCTCCGAATCCAGCCTGGAGGAGCAGAAAGACTATCGTTCGTCTACAGCAGGGGGCGCTCACACACGTGACAACAACAACAGCGACTCAGACGAGCAGCTCGGGGCGAAGCGGCGGGCACCCCTCACCGCCGACTCCGGGAGGGGGAAGAGGCCAATTTGGCTGGACGACTTGAGCGGAGCGGACGGTTTGGGAACCCGAAGTTTACGGAGGCGTCGGAAAGTCAAGCGCATGGCTGTGGATCCGCCACTAGATGTCGCCACCATGCTGGCTCCGCCTCCCAGAGCACCAGCAGTAGGAAGCAGCAGAGGGGCGGGGTTTAGTCCGGAAGCCAAAGGGAGTGACGTGAACAAAAACAGGGTGAAGAAAAGGAAGTTTACGTCGCAGAGACTCGCACACGACGCGGCAGATGAAGGCGTGGTGGTGGAGAGCGAAGAGGCGGGACATACGGCCAAAGATAAGATGGAATTTGAGGAGCAGAAAGGCTCAGATGAGGACATGAGTGACAGGTGGTTAGTGATCTTCTTTTCTGTGTAGCAGCCCCTCCTCTTCCTGTTTCTCTGTCTCTCTAGCTAAATGCTAGAAGATCAGCAATTTTTGCTTCTTTTCTAGTTCTTAGACTATTTTCTTAATATGATTCTGATCGTGGCCTGCAAACACTCCTCTGTCTTCCGGATCAGGACTAGACATCTAGTTTTGTAGCAGATCTTTTATATACCAGAAACATTATTAATAACATCCTTTATTAAATCCACTGGATATAATGATTACAGCTACACATGAGCATAACGTATTCATATGGCTGAGTCTCATGAAATCTGTCAGAAAAATGCCCAGGTCAAATTTCAACCCAAAACCAAAATTAAAAAAATATGAAATCCTGTTTTGTTTTTTTGCATGTTGACATTATTTTTGACAGTTATACACCCCAACCCCAATTACCACAACAATGCAAAAAAACAACAACAAAACAATGACATATTATTTAAATTATATAATGGTCATATTTTACTGCCTTACAACTTTTCTGATTTTAATTAAAATAATAAAGCAAAACAATTTATTTAAAATGATAAACTAAAATGAAAAATTTGATTACACTAATATATCTCTGCAATACTGAATTATGAAAATAATCACATTGCTAACAATCCTAAAGTGTTAGTTCACCCAAAAATGAAAATGATCCCATGATTTACTCACCCTCAAGCCATTTTAAGTGTGTGACTGACTTCTTTCAGCCGAACACAGACTTATATTAAAAAATATCCTGGCTCTTCAAAGCTTTATAATGGGAGTGAATGGTACCTTTTTTTTGAAGCCCAAAAAAGCACATTCATCCATCATAAAAGTAATCCATACGACTCCAGGGCCGTATAAATATTTATAACCTTACAGACTATAATCACTGCGTTGGGTCAGAGGTCACTCTTCCACCGGAACAAGATTGCATATGGCCGTTACCGAAGTTATAAATATTGATATTTTTCTTACAAAAACTCATCACTTTGCTTCATAAGGCCTTTATTAACCCACTGGAGTCGTATGGATTAAAAGGATGGATGAGCTTTTTTGGGCTTCAAAATCTCAGTTACTATTCACTCCCATTATAAAGCTTGGAAAAAGATATTTTTTAATATAACTCCAATTGTGTTTGACTGAAAAAATAAAGTAATATATTATACACCTAGGATGGCTTAAGGGTGAGTAAATTATGGGATAATTTTGGTCTAAGATTTGGTCTTAAATAGGCCTCATATTGTTAGTGCAACTTTTTTATTGTGACCTTGGAAAAGTTTTTGTGAGATTCTCTCATACACAAAACGACATGTGATGTGTGTGATTGCAGTGAGACGAGCAGCGTGAGTAACAGCAGTGATGGGGGTCTGTACACGAATGACGAGGGGAGGCAAGGTGTGTATATTCATATATTACACAATCACCATATATCATGTATAGCATGAACACAGAGCGTATTTTCAGCATGTGCTGTGTTTCAGGTGACGATGAGCAGAGCGATTGGTTCTACGAGGGCGAGCCGGGCGGGGCTTGTGGAATTGCGGGAGTTGTTCCGTGGTGGGAAAGAGATTCCAACGAACTCGACCTCAATGACCCCATGTTCAACAGCATCCTGACCGGAGCGTTCCCGTTAATGTCACAGGGCACTCAAAGAGGTGTGTGTTTAAATGCTCTTAGGCCCTGTTTACTCCTGGTATTAAGATGTGTTTTGGTCGATTGAATCACAAGTAGACGAGGGAGACACATTCCCGTTTACACCTGGTGTTTTAATCCGTCTCTTTTGTCCACTTTCAAACACTTCTGTCCTGATTTCTTCGAGGGGAGGGCCTATGGGCGGGTAAATGTATGGGCTTTTTCAGATCTTTTGATCTAATGCAGTGGTTCTCAAAATGTGGTACACGGGCTCCCTCTAGTGGTACGCAGAGGAATCACTGAATTTCGCACCTACGATCAAACCCATAGATATCCATAATAAAGGCTAGATGTCTCCTCCGAGCTGCTGGCCAATGGAGGTCGACGGGATAATTTTGGTCGAAAATTTGGCCTTAAATAGGCCTCATTTTGTTAGTGCAACTTTTTTATTGTGACCTTGGACAAGTTTTTGTGAGATTCTCTCATACACAAAACGACAAAACGAGTCCGCACCTGGCGGCCATCTTGTCACAGGCAGCTCGCTCACTCGTAACTTTGTGTTTTAATGGTGCATGCACTTTTTAAATAACCATAACTTACTCAATTTTCTACCGATTTTCAAACGGTTTGGTTTGTTATAAACGACAGAGATGTAGTTATCACACTGTACACGTATGAATAATAAGTGTATATAATAAATAATCATCCAGAATTATAGCCATGTTAATAACGTTTGTAAGAAACCAAACCGTTTGTAAATCCGTCAAGATTTCAACGAGATAAGAGTATTTGTGTTCGTACTGATCACTCATCTTACATCAGGTACCACAGAGCCCCTCAGAAAGCTTGCCTGTGACAAGATGGCCGACGGTGATGACGATAGAGACTCCGCCGTAAGACATCTAGCCTTTATTATGGATATCAATGATCAAACCGGTGTGATCAGTCTCGGCTGGTCCCTGGAGTGTAGATTACACCGGTTTGAGTTGATTGGTCAGTGCATCACGTGATCAACTGCTAAATTCAAATGTCCTTTTGCAGTTGACTAGCGCTGAGCCAGAGACGGATGCGCTCAGCGCTGTCATATATCACAACTATTCAGTGTTTTCAACCACGTAATGTTTATTTGAGGTTTCAGACATTTCAATTCACATAAGTACTAAAAAAGCAATACATTTAGAATTTGTAAAATACACACTGATGTCTATGGAAGCGGCAATAATAATAATTTCCATTATTATTAGACGACACGTTTTATTCATATAGAATATCAGGAATGGTGAGAACATTGAGCTTGGTATGTTTTTCATCTTCAAACCAAATTTGGGTCTTCAGTCGACAAAGTTTAAACCCCGTCTGACTAGTTCACTTCTCATGTTTACGCATGAGGTCAGTAGACGGTCTTTTGTGGCTGTTTGAACACATTCGACCACATGAGCGTTTACACTACAAATGCAATCCGGTCGAATGTGTTTTCAAATACCTGCGGAAGTGGACGAGCTCAAAACCTTTTAGACCCTGTTTACAGCTGTATTTAGTGTCGTTCACTTGTGATCCGATCGACCAAAACGCATCTGAATACCAGGTGTAAACGGCCTCACACAAACTTTAGCATGAGTTGTAGTTCACATATGTGTCCACCAGAGGACAGTGCTATACAACCCATAATGGAGACACAAGGACCACATAACCCATACATCATTATACATCTTCATCTTACTATCTAAGACAGAACTTGCAGTGCCCAGTAGCCTTGCATACTAAACCAAACATAATAAAACAAAAATGCACAGTTATAATATGGTGTATGTTCTAAGAAGGTCTACTATACCAGGAGAAAACTATTTATTCCTGTTCCTCTCAAAGACATTTTGATCACGTACACTGTTAAAAACTTTCAGAGAGATGACCTAACAATCAAAGGCTTGTTTTTCAGGGTTTCAAGCACGGCTCGCACGACAGGCCTGTCTTCAGCAGTCACAGGTATGTGCGCTTGTCTAAAATATGAACTCACTGTTTGATATTTATGTATGTATATGTGATATTTTTTATTTTATTTCCTAACAGGGAACTTCTCAAGGAATTCCTGATAGATTACCCAGATTATCCCAGGATCCTCAGAAGTAAGTCCTGATTGGCTTAAAGGTATTTGTCCGCCCAACATAGGGATTGGCTGTATGACATTGGGTAGAAATGTCAACCAGTGAGGCCGTTTACACCTGGTAATAAGATGTGTTTTGGTTGATCGGATCACAAGTTGACGACACCAAATACAGCCGTAAACAGGGTCTAAAATGTTTTGAGCTCGTAATTTTTTACCACTGCCAGAAGTATTTGAAAACACATCCGGATTGCTTTTGTAGTGTAAACTCTCATGTGGTCGAATGTGTTCAAACAGCCACAAAAGACCGTCTACTGACCTAATGCGTAAACATGAGAAGTGAACTAGCCATGATTTCCATTACACGAGAGTAGATGTTAAAACTTCATGCTGATTTGGACTCGGCTTTCGCCAAGATAAGCACCAACTAAGACGTAGCTTTACAGTAACCTATGCTTCTCCATCCATTTACGCTTCTTTCCATCTGGTGACGTGAATCTCCTTCTGTCTGGTGTTAATAGTGTATTTGCGCGTCAGCACACACAACGGCTGCAACCACAGTGCGGTCCCCCCATAACAACCCTCTGGATTGAGCGGAGTAGGGAACATCTCTAGGGTCTTCACGTCGGCACCTTCCGTCCTCAGTGTTTCGTCGACTAGCCCACGACACCTCAAGAGGGCTCGGCAGTGACTCTGGCGTCCCAGAGTCACCCCCCTCCGTCCCCCACTCAACTCAGCCCAGCTTACTGACCTCTACTTCCCTCTTGCTGCTGAGACCTAACCACAATCTCACAATCTCTCCGCAACCCAACCATACGCGCCAACCCGTTTGACTAAGGCTGTCGAGCCCCACTGGTGCGTTAATATGCAGTTTCAGTGTCAACGGTTCCGTATGGCATACCACCTACCACAAAACACAATATCTGCCCAACCACCCGTCATCCACGCAATATACACAGGAACGTAATGACTGTAAATACTATACAACCTCTACAAATAAACCAACAGTGCTGCTGAGACCTAACCACAATCTCACAATCTCTCCGCAACCCAACCATTCGCGCCAACCCGTTTGACTAAGGCTGTCGAGCCCCACTGGTGCGTTAATATGCAGTTTCAGTGGCAACGGTTCCGTATGGCATACCACCTACCGCAAAACACAATATCTGCCCAACATCCCGTCATTCACGCAATATACACAGGAACGTAATGACTGTAAATACTATACAACCTATACAAATAAACCAACACCCTTCAAGTTTTCAAGAATTCTACGAAACCGTAGCATGGCGGCCTGTACACAGCCAGCTAGAATCTTTCCGTCTCAACCACAGCCAGTTGCTGCTCCTTTCTGCTGCTTCAGATAAGTTCTTTACTGTGCGATGCAACTCTTGACCACTGAATCCGACGTCTCTGAGGAACCGTGTTGTAGAGTGTGCCACAAAACCTCGACAACCCACTTCCACTGGATAAACCTGGAGTCTCCATCCTCGCTGTTCTGCTTCAGTGGCCAGATGAGCATACCGCAATTTCTTCCTCTCATATGCCTCATCTACCGCATCCTCCCATGGCACTGTTAACTCTATCAGTTGAACAATGCGTGCTGATCCAGACCACAAAACAATATCTGGTCGTAGGTTAGTGGTGGCAATCTCAGGTGGAAAAATAAGTCGTTGATCAAGATCAGCCAGCATCTTCCAGTCCCTAGCAGCTTCCAGTTGTCCTGGGCGAGAATTGGTGTTAGCACCTTTTCTTGGTGGTTGCTCGCCTGGGCGGAGGAATATTGTCTTCTGCGTGTAATGTTTTGCTAGAACAGGCGGCAACTTATTGGTCATACTACGCTTGCCTTCCAATGCTAAAGCCAAACATTGCAATACTTGGTCATGGCGCCAAGTAAACCGACCTTGGCTAAGAGCCACCTTACATCCTGTCAAAATGTGCCTTAATGTGGCAGGTGATGAACACAAAGGACAAGAGGGATCCTCTCCTACCCAGAGGTTTAGGTTCTGCGGTGATGGGAGAACATCATATTTTGACCTAATAAGGAAACTGATCCTACTCTCTTCCATTGACCAAAGGTCTTACCAGCCCATTTTTCGCTGTTCCACACTCTCCCATCTCATCCACTCTCCCTGCTTGGCCTGGGAAATGGCCTTTATACATCTCATCCTCAGCCAGACTGGGTTTAAACTTTGTCGACTGAAGACCCAAGTCTGGTTTGAAGATGGAAAACCTGTGAATAATTTTGTTGAAAATGTTGTGTATGAATTTATATGCATTCATGCAAGTTTCCGTTTTCCTTTAATAATGTAATGAGGTGGGCTGTACCTATGATGTCAGAGTGTTTTAGTTAGACGGTAGTCAGGTGAAGGTGTGGCCAATCGGGGAAAGGGAAGAGTTTTGAGACCGTGCGGGAGATTTGATCGGTCTCTGATTTCCTTTACTTGTTTTACGAATTTACGATTGTCACCAAAAGAAATAAAAGAAGTTTATGGAACACGCGTCAACTGTATTTCCTCGACGGAAAGATTGTCACTACACCTGATGTCTAACACACACTCACAGTGTTCGGCTGGTCTTGTGGCTGTCAGAGCAGAAATTAAAGCTGATGGTCTCAGTGTTTTTCTGTTTTCTCCGGTCGTGTTCATATGTAAATTACGTGAGCTTATTCCGTCCATTAGATTCAAAGATGCATCTTTAATACCAGGTGTATACAGGGCCTCAGACATTCCACGACCCGTCAACATGTTCAATAACGTAAGCCGAGCAATGCCGAGTAACACACTGATCTGACAAAACTCAACAAAGTGTCTGTTGCACTGTGAATTGGCCTTTACACTGTGGTACATATGTCCATGCTGATTGGTCAGGACTGCTTTATATATATATATATATATATATATAATTTTTTTTACATTGTTACAAATGTGGGAGGGATGAATACACATGGAGGACTGTGAAAATACAGAGTGGAGCGTGTCACAATGTTTACAACAGCTTTAAATCTGGCCCTGATTTTAGTGTTTAGATTTTTTTTAGGTCAGTAAGTTGCTCAAGTGTCTTCACATAGTGTGAAGCTGTTTTTACACTGTCTGACTCGTTCACTTGTTATGAATAATGTGATTTTTTTTTCACTTGCATCCATTATTTTTTATAAATGAAAGCGAAAGTAATCAGATTTGATGAAGCACCTTTCATTTAGAAATTACTTAATTTTCTGGATTGCCTAAATAAAATAGGTATTACCACATGGTCATTTAATGCATAAATACATTTTTAATTAAAATGATTACATTTATTTAATTTAGTGGTTATTTTAAAATGTTTTTACAAAGTAAAAAGTAATTTGTTTTTTATAAATATTTTTTTTAATTTAAAGTATTAAACTCAAATTAATTGAATGGTTATTTTTTTAAACTTTTTTTACAAAGTAAAAAGGCATTTACAAAGCAATAATAACATTGTATTATATACAGTACTGTTCAAAATTTTTAGATCTGTAAGATTTTTTTATTATTTTAGATTTGAAATAAAAATACTTTTATTCACCATGGATGCATTAAATTGATCAAAAGTGACTAAAGACATTTATAATATCAAAGAATCTTGAAAATTGTACACAACACAGGAATAAATAGCATTTTAAAATATATTTAAATAGAGAAGTTATTTTAAATTGTAATAATATTTCACAATATTACTGTTTTTGCTGTATTTCAAATGATTGCAACCTTGAGCAGAAGAGACTTTTTTCAAAAACATAAAGGAATCTTACCGATCTAAAACTTTTTAAAAGTAGTGTAAATATTATATAAATGATAATGTACTCATACTGTGGTCATATGTGTGTGTCGTCCTCTGCAGCTCGTGGTTCAGCTCCGGGACCAGAAGAGACCAAGTAAGATCTGCTCCCTATGTTCAAATCATTCTCTCTCTAAGCTTTATTTACTGTATGCTGAGTTTCAGCCCTGTATGTGTGTAATAAACTAATGTGGTATGTGTGAGGTTTTTACATTTAACATGTGACTTTGTGTATGTTCAGTTGCTTTGGGATTCTCGTAGCGACAGAAGCCACAGGAAAAGCTGCGCTCTTAAGACTGCCAGCAGGTAAAAAACATATAATTTATAATAATGTAATAATATGTTATACTGAAGTCCATTTACAAGGCTGTAGCTAACAATGCTGAGCCTCAGTTAGCTCTTCTGTGCCATTTTGCCATAGACAAGCTGTCGATTTTCAAAATATGTAATTTTAGCATAATCACCTAAGCAAGTAACCATCTTAAACTCTCACTCCCTCTTTCTCTCTCTCTGCAGACAGACAAGTGGTCATCTTGGCTCTTTGTGTACTGGAGATATAAAGAGACGACGGAAAGCTGCACCTGTTGGAGCCCCGTCAGCCTCAGGTGACACACACACACACATCGCATTATACACCATTGTGGGATCATCTGAAAAGTTTCTCTAAAGAGACATCAGACCCACATGCTGAATACTAAATGTAAATGTGTTCTTCTTTAACACAAACGGTTCATGGAAACATGCGACCCATGTGTCCAGTTAATTCCCAGCATGCATCATCAGAAGAGACGGAGGCTTTTCGCCGTGGTAACAGTAAATTCAATGCTAGGTTATGTGATTGGATTGGCAGCTGAGCAGACAGATCAGGGCTGATCTCATTTCCTCATTAAACTCCATCATTTCCTGCCCTGATCTGTGACGCAAAGCACATGCCTGCGGTCCCCGGGGGTCAGAGGTCACAGAGCTGAGATTATGCATTTCTCCGAAACTATTTAGACTTTGAGGAGCAGGAAACTTGACATGTATCATCAGGATTATGTCTCTTTCATTCTCTACGTTAGTTACCCTGTCCAGGAACTCTGATTTACATGCTAATACTTTACATTCAGGTTCAATTTGTCTACATTTATGTAAAGAGCATGGACTAAAAATGGGCAACATTTTCCGGCACACTTTATTTTAGTGTTCATGCTGCTGTGCATGTGCATAAATTAGAACAGTAATTCTGTTCAACTTAATATGCTAGTTATGTCATTTTTTGGAGCTGCTTATAATTAGTATAGTAATTTAGTAATTAATTGCAGTAATATGTGTAACATGAACACTAGAAGAAATTTTTTTTTACACACAGTAAGTTTATTATTTTTGTTACTATTGCTCATTTTTGTTTGTTCATGACGCATAAACTAATGTCAATTTACATTAACATTAACCAAGATTTATAAATGCTGTACAAGTTTTGTTTGTTGTTAGTTAATGGTAGCTATTGCTTAATTTTTGAAATTAACAATAGCATGGAATCAGATTTAACCTAATTTTATTCTTAATACACACTTCTGGTTGTGAGAAATTATTTATATATACAGTGTGTACATATATATATAATGTGTGTAAAACTTCCAGATGCATTATGGGAAAGGTGCAATTGTGCTTAATTTTCATGAAAATCACAATACAAAATAAAATTCTATCATGTAACGTTTAATTTTAATATTATTTATATCATAACATCATTTTATATTGTATTATAATTTTATGTGATTTTCCCCTTTGAATTTTTTGGGTGAAATGCACTCTGGACGTGTGTTTGTGTGATTCACCTGTATATATATATTATATATTTTTATTATGTTATGTTACCCTTATGCACATTTTTATGTATTTAGGGTGTTTTTGAATGCAGATCAGGGTTGATCTACAGATCTGACTTGTGGACTCTTTCCACTCATCAAGTGCATTACAAGGATCAGCGAGCTTTACTGCTTAATGTAGATTATCCGTTTCTCTGTGTCTCTGTCAGGCGTGGTGGGCGAGAGCGCTGCTCCTCTCCCGGAGTCAAACGTGGGGAACCGGATGCTGCAGAGTATGGGCTGGACCCCGGGGTCGGGCCTGGGCCCTGATGGCAGAGGCATCACTGAGCCGATCCGTGCGTCTCAGAGGCCGAAGGGAGCCGGACTGGGCTTCAACTGAGCTCGAGCCGAGAACAGAGAGAGCAACTCACTCAGAGACGGCGAGCCGGGCCCGCGGGTCGTCTTTCTCTCCGTTAGACCTCAGCGTTAACAGCAGCCGGCCAGCAGGAGGCAGCACTGAGCTGACAGACCAGTAGATGTAGGGGACGAGGACGGACAGAATGAAACCAAATAGTACACCTGCATTGGCCCAGACAAGGACTGATTCTACAGCTGCCTCACTGCCCGCACACACACACGCACGCACACAGACACCCTCTGACTCATCAACAGAACCATTTCAGTTAACTCCAGGAAAAACGTGATGCATGTCATGAATTTTCCATCTGACATTATAGGCAGAATTTCAAAAGCAGTTTCATAGGAAAATCATTGGAAAAATGTTATTTTGCATTACAAAAAAACTTTTTGACATTATTTTCATGTCAATTAAGCACATTTCTCCTCAACATTCTTGTTCTTGTAATTCATTTTTATATTGTTAGAATGATAATTTACTATATTCAGTACAATGATGACAAAATCTTTTTTTTGCATTACTGTAATGAGAATTTAGGAAATAAATGTGCTTAATTGTCACGAAAATGTTTCAATGAAGAAAAAAAAAAAGATTCTAAAAGCCTTCATTTCCTTTATGCAAAATATAATTTATTATTTCTTTATTTTGAAGTTGATTTTTAATTCAACACCCTGCACAAGTATTTAAATGAGCCTGTGGGTCGTTATCAGTGATGTTAATTACTAGACCAACCGCCAAACCTCAGCTCTCGGTGAATACCAGCGGAAATCAGCAAATATTTTATTAGTTTCTTTTTTCGAAAATAATTTTTAAATATTAATGAAGACCTGTTTTAGCAGATTAGAACAGTCCAAATCATCGTCTGTCTCCTCTATTCATTTGATATTTGTATATCTGATGTCACTCATGATATCATTGGGTTTTTAGTTTTTTTTTTTTTTGGGTGACATTTGTTTTTTACATTAATTTATATCTTTTTTTTTGTTTGTTTTTTGTTGTTGTTTTTGCATCCTGTTTTTTGACGTTTGTGCAAATATCATGCACTAATAATGAATGTCAATACCTCAGCCAATCACACTCGTGTAAGCAGTTCTGCGTGTATGAAATGCTGAAAAGATGCAGACTGAACAAGCGACTGCTGCTCTTTCACACGACTGAACACGCGTGTGTTTTAATGGTGGTATAATATGAGGGTTTGGGGTCCATTCTGTTTATTTCCATTGTGTATCGTTTGGAATTCTGTGAAATGCACGTATTTCTCAGCAGAGTTTGAGTAATGAATCAGATTAATTGACTGAATTGGCTTAGTTCAGATGGAATGAACTATTCAAGGATGTGACACACTTACTACTGACGACTGTCATTTCTGATTGTCACGAGGTGAAGATTAAGTCATTGTTGGGTAAACACTTCAATGCCTCTTAGGAACAATCCCAGATGATTGGAGATGCTATTATCTCGGCAGAACGGTCGCTGAGACAGGAAGAGTCTTTGGGCTGAATGTGACATCACTTCCTTTCTGGTGTTTGTTCCGCACTGAATAACTGTTTTTTTTTTATGGTTTTGGAAACATGTTGTATTTTTAACCATGTTTGCACTCAGAATGAACAGTTATCAAGTCGTCGTTGATGTGAATGTGGAACATGTCAGGTTTGTCTCTTCCTGTGATCTTTACTACATGCCAAACTACCAAACATGCTTCATTTGTTTACTTAGGTCTTATTATCATTTTTGCCAATTTGCATTTTGGGAACAGGGGTGATATGGTCTTGATGTGTGTGTTCTGAAGTCAAAGTGATGTATGTTCATATACTGTAGATCAGTATTAAAGCGCTCTCTGCTCAAAGTTGAATCTTTGAATCTTTCCCATGATCCTCCATCAGATTAAATTTCATAGTCATTAAACATGCATAATATTTTCAACGCATTTCAATTTCATCTCGGGATTCTATAGTTTAAATTCATTAATTGCAATATTTTACATTTGTAAAGTTTAACTTGAATAATTTTTCAATTATTTAATGCCTATGTTTTGCAACATTAAATTGTTGGTTTCCTGCAAAAAGTGGTCATGGTTTTAATAGAAAGAGCAGCTCGGACCTTCTGTTAAACGTCTCCTTTGTTCCAATGGAAGAAAGAAAGTCCTTCGTGTTTAGAAGAACATGAGGGTGAGTAAATGAATAACTTTCTTAAGAGAAAACTCAATTATCATGTTGTCTTCAGGGGATGTTTAATGGTAGTTATTTCATATTCTGTGTGTTTATTGTGAAGACTCAGTGGGCAGATCAATACTAATATACTCTCATCAGTACAGCTGATCTCTAGAGTAATTATAACTGCAATCTAGTAGAAAATTACACCAATGGACTCGATGTCTCTTTCCTGCTCAGCAACTGATGTGTTGAAGATTTATTCAAAGTGAGTCAGTGTGAACACAATATAATCCTGATTAGCTCTGAAGTAGAATACAGTCAATGCGACAAATAATAAATAAATAGAATCGTTTACTATAGAAAGTGGGATGTATTTGGGCGTCACAAATTTAAGGAACGTTTCATTTTTTTTAACCTACTGTTAATTTGGCGCATATTTTTATCGCCATTTTCCCTATCAGATTTTAGTAATCATCATATTAAAATATTTACTGCACTATTTTAGAACCTAATCTTGACAAAACGCGCATCATTAGAAAGGTCTGAGACCATATTAATAATATTGACAGAACCAGCTAAAACAAAAAAAACAACTAAATTTGGGATATCAGTGTCAAATTTGGAACAAAACTTGGTTAGACATATTGTTTTGATTTTATAACAATATTTTATTTTTAGAAAAATATGTTTTTTGTATAAAATAATGTTTAGTAAAGTACATTTGCTTTACAGTAAACTTTAACCTATAACTTTTTAACACTTTCTCGCTTTTCTTTTTGAAGTGCAATAATCTGCTGATTATAATAATCTTGCAGATTTCAAACCTTTCATGAATTAAAACCCTTTAGGTTTGCTTATGCAATTTGAAGTCTATGGTCAAAATAAGGAACATGAATATATTTAGGATGCATTTCAGATAAGATGTATATTTTTTATACACTTAATTCAATCGATGATCAATTGACCCGATTGTGTCAAAATTGACTTGTTTGATTTTGTTTAATAGAGATGAGGTCAAGACCAATGATGTGTTTAAAAAGTATTGCATTTTATCCAAAGTTACTTTTAAGGCTTAAAAGTCGATCTAAGATATGCTCTAAAAATGCTGTCATCGTTTCTCAAGCGAGATGTGAATCGTCTCGGTCAGAGGAAATCCAGCATGTAATCCTGCTCAGATCATCACTTTGAGACCTGGATTACGTAACACTCAGCACACAGGTAACAATTGCCAGATACACACACATCCAGACTAATTCATAATACCACGAGTTGTGGAAACACATTTAAGTGAGATGACCGTAAAATACATTCACACCTGATGCATATTGCACAAAACTGGAAAGCACTTTCTTGATCTATTAAGTGTTCTGGAAACAAGATACCGGATTGATGCATTGAGTGCTTTAGATGATAACTTATCACAGGATTGGTCAGGTTAGGGCTTTCAAAGTTTTGAATGTTATGTATGAACTGTGTTTTCTGCTATGTGAAATAGTCTGTGCTTATTGTCTGCTCATGTGTGACACTGAAGACTGCAGTCATGATGCTGAAAACAATTCTTTTAAAATTGTAATAATATTTCACAACATCGCTGTTTTACTGTATTTTTGATCAAATAAATGCAGCCTTGGTGAGAAGAAGAGACTTAAGTCAAAAACATGTAAAGAACTTTTGAACGGTAGCGTGTTTACAAAGGTCTTTATAGAAAACATATAATCATACAATGCCATAAACTGTAAGAACAAAAATAAGAGAATGAAACAGAACTAAAAAGGACAATAAACGCATAAATTAAATAAAACTGTGGACCAGCATATTATCATTTAGAAGTTCAGTAGCATTAGAAATATTGCTAACACTTTACAATATGATCAGTTAACATGAACTAACAATGAAAATAGATTAAAAAACACTGTAAATAATATTACTCACTCACTATTAGTTAATGGATTTACTTATTTTACTAATGGGACCTTATTGTAAAGTGTTACTGAAATATCATGCTAGAATCTTTCTAATGATGCTTGTTGACCAAGAGTCTTGCTGGTTAAACTAGTTAAGGTAAAGATATAATCACGTGAGCATCACCCCTCCCCCCCAGCAGTGATATTTGCTGTGTGAAATGTTTCATCATGATCTGAGATCTCTGTCTGATGGGTGTATTGTGATCAGGAGGGACGAGGAGGATGTTTAATGAGGAGAGTTTCCTGCTGTTTAGTCTGCAGTGACAATGATGATGGTGAGAGAGTTGCAGAATCTTGTTAACTTCGGACTCGGACACAGAGAGCGTTGAGATCTCCCTTTGTGTTTCAGCTCAGTGGGTGTTTGCCCTCGGCACACGAGTGGACAGAGGCTTTCTGCAGTAATACCACTGAAAACACGGTCTGTTTACCTCCTGCATAATGAAGGCTTTCTCGTTTCAAACGCCATGATCTCACATAAACACCTCATTGTTTCTTGAATGTTTGCTGAGGATTAATTTAAAAAAAAAATGTTTTATTGAATCCTTTTAATATACTTTAAAAGGATATACTTTAATATACAGAGAGGATTGAAAGGCACGCCGCTTAATGAGGCATCACTCTTAAAAACAAAGGTTCCAAATGGATGTTTTAGCATCAATGCGTTTACACAAGAACCGTTTTCAGTTCCCCAAAGAATCTTTCAGTCAACAGTATGAAGAACATTCTAAAAATCTTAAGAACCCTTTTCCACTATAAAGAACCTTTTGTGGAATGTAAAGATTCCATGAACGTTGAAGGTTCTTCATGGAACCATCGATGCCAATAGAGAACCTTTATTTTAAAGAGAGCACTGAATCACTGTGCTGAGCAGCTTAGTGGAGTTTCTCCATTATTGAGAAAATCTCAATAACTGCAAAAAGAATTTGAAAAAGATATCAAAAAGCATAATGATGGTTATTGGTTCATTTTTTGAAATGCATAGCCTATCCCGTTGGAAAATAGTGGGGCATTTACTCGGCAACCTGTAATTTTAGGGAAAAACGAATCTAATTTTAATCATGGTCTAGTTTCATGGGTTATGAACTTTTTAACAGATAACGTCCTGGTTGCGTATGCAACCCACCGTTCCCTGAAGGAGGGAACGGAGGACGTAGTCGACGCGACTGAAATGGGATCACGCTAGGGAGCCTATCATCTTCGAGTACTATTGAACGAGCCAATGTAATTGGCGTGCGTGATTCGCATCACACACTCCGCCCCCGCGGCGCGGGTATAAATACGGAAGTGGATGCACGCACTAGTTGCTTTTCGCTGAGGAGCCGAGAGTAACCCGGGGTCAGCGGTGGTCCAGCGGTAGTGGCAAGGGGACTACGTCCTCCGTTCCCTCCTTCAGGGAACGGTGGGTTGCATACGCAACCAGGACGTTCCCTTTCAGTCGATAACGTCGGACGTAGTCGACGCGACTGAAATGGGATCAACCATTGAACACGCCACTAACGCTGCCACCTTCCAGTGCCTAAACCAAAGCCTCCTGATGCCCCCGCAAACTTAAGGCGGGGAAGGACAGGGCTTAGGCCAGGGAAGTCACTGCTGTTCCTACAGGACCACTGGGAAAGCGTTCCCCGTACGTTGGAAGGAAGGGACGCTGCGGAAGCCACATCCAACCCGAGGGAGGAAATGTGGAGAATACACATATGAACTGGGCGGAAACCGGGCAGTCTAACATATGGAATGTCACTGGGGTGGCTCCAGCCTAAGACGGGGGGAGACACACCGGACAGTGACGGCAGAGAGACTCTGCCGAGGGAAGACACGGGCTCACCGCAGGGAGCCGTATCGTGGAAGAATACACATATGGGGTCACCGAAGGGACCGCAACATATGGACCCAGCCTAACACAGGTTCCACACTGCTTACGAGTGGTAGGCCTAACACCAGACGTTCCGCACGTCCGACGTCGGAGGGGTGTGGAGGAACTCAACAGGGTTCAATTTTAAGGGAACTCAACTGGAGTAGAAAGGCGCACGTATCCAGTCCATAGGAGGGGAATGGCGCAGCAAGCCGACACTTGAACCGGGCTCACGGTGAAACTGGCTTCATGAGAAGGGAGCCCACGGGAAGCAGCGGTTCAACTAGGTGTCGTCCAGCCCCCAACTCTAGAATCTGTTCAGCAAAGTATATCGTCAACGCCCAGGCGGAGCACTTTACACTCATCATAGAGGAGCTCAACACCTAAGTGGACATGTTGCATCTCGGATCTTTGCCGAAATGAAGGCAAGCACTAAGTGCAACTTTGCATGGAAACAGCCTTCCCTCTCTGCTGAATTCCAACAGATATTTGAAGAGCTGGTCTGAGGTCTATGACTTGCATTCTGTACACGTCCAAGCAAACGGACAGAGAAGCCAGGGCTGGATCTGCCTCCTCCAGGGCAGCGCTTGCAGGCTCACCACCTGCTCCTATTACGGGAGAGGTAGGAACCTTGGGCACAATCCGAGCCGGGGTCTCAGCTTGTGAGAGTTAGCCGGCCCAGACTCCAGGCACAATACGTTGACCGAAAGCGAGCAAGTCCCTACCCTCTAGTAGAGACCACGCGAGCAGGAGAACTGATATAACAGAATTTTTAACTCACTACCTGCAGTGGCTCAGGGGCGGTCTCTGCAGTGCAGTCGCACCAGGGACAAGGCCCAAGAGGATAAAGAGGGACACAAGGATTTACAAGACCTTGCTCCTCAGGAACCTGACGATCAGAACGTGCTTCTGCATACTTCTGCAACACGATGAGCGTCGTTTAAACACCGAGGCAACATCATTTTGAGGGTGATTTAGGAAAACAGCCTACTGCAACCCATTTTGCAGGAAAGAGAGCACTGAAGTGATCGAAAGCTTTCAGGATCTCCTCAGGGGAGAAGACGCACTCAACGACTAGGTTCCACTTCTAAAGGCGTAAGCACGCTACCCAATTCTAGGGGGTGCTCGCAGAAGTGATGGTAACTAACACATGTTCTTGTGATAGCCACCTGAACCTCCGCGTTCGGATGTAAGACCGCCCGGAATCTCCGGGGGAAGAACGCGTGTGCCATCGTGCCCCGTCCCCGAATCCAGGGGAAGTCAGGAAGGCTGTTGAAGGGAACCAGGTCTAGTTGGGCCAATGAGGGGCAACTATGAAGACCTGTTCCTCTCCTGACATGGCACGTAGGTGCAAGTGACGGGCGCAAAAGACAGGAGCATTGCTCAACACAACATGTGAAGATCACTGGGCTTCTGGAGCATTTTCTGCTCAGCACTTGGGTGTGCTCAACACCTGAGTGTGATAAACTCACCGAGCTTCAGGAGCATTTCTGCTCAACACTTGAGTGCGAAGAACCTCACTGAGCGACAGGAGCATTTCTGCTCAGCACTTGAGTGTGACAAGTTCACTGAGCTTCAGGAGCATTACTGCTCAACACCTGAGTGTGATAAACTCACTGAGCTTCAGGAGCATTTCTGCTCAACACTTGAGTGCGAGGAACTTCACTGAGCACCAGGAGCATTTCTGCTCAGCACTGCGTGTGATGAATTCACTGAGCTACCTGTGATGGACTCACTGAGCTACAGGAGCATTGCTGCTCAACACCAGAGTGCGATGAACTTCACTGAGTTTCAGGAGCAAATCTGCTCAACATGAAGAGTGATGATTTCACTGACTTGCAGGCGCAAGGCGACCATGAGTCGCAGTCACTTTTAGAAGGCTCACTGGGGTTAAACGCATTTCTGCGGGCCCCTGGGGCCGCTGAGTCCCAGTGTTTGTCCAAGGGTAGTCCGCTCGGTTTACCCAAACACTGGCGGAAAAATAAAACCGGGGGGGCAACTGAGCGGCCCCGGAATGGTCATGACCCAGCCGGACCCAGGGGATGGGGTCTCCACTTGCCCTGGCTATAACTGTCGTGAGGCTCGATGGCGGCACGATTGAGTAAGCGGGAGGAGTGGAATAAGGCGCCCTCAGAAGCGTCTGACTCCAAGGAGGAGGTGACGGGTGAGTTTGTGACATGCAAGGGAAGCTTGCGCAACGGTCGCAATGTCTAACAACTCGAGGCACAAATGCCCGTGTAGTCGGGGGTCGCCCAGGCCCCCGTTAAAACACGCCCTTTGTACATGGCCGCTCTGTTGAAGAGGGTTTGGCAGCAGACCGGGATGAACTATAGTCACACAGGGTGAGCTGCTCTGCCACGGTCACCTCGGGACTCGATCGTGAAGCTAGCGCTGAAGCGGTCACATATGGAGGGAGCCAAAGGCTACGACTACCATATACCCCAGGAGCCTCTGAAAGTTCTTTCAGTGGGACCCTTTCTCACTTCAACACCAGCTGAACACATTCTCATTGGAGAGACATGTTGGACCGAGTACCTCTCCAAAACTAGAAAAGAGATACTCAGCCCGTGGGCGAGATTACTCTCTTCCAGTTGACCTGAAGACCCAACGGGCTCTGGAGCACTCGAGGGGAAGGACACTGTACTGATACTCCACCCTTAGACGCAACACACAGGATGGCCTGCGGTGCGGGAGGTAGAGATCTGAAGCACATGTCTTTCAGGTCAAAGCTGCAGACCAATCTTGGGCCAAGATGGTCACGACCCACCACCTAGTAGCACGAAGAACGAGTTTACAACTGGCCTTCGTACCGGCTGGAGGAGCGGCTATATCAAATCCTTCGCCAGCAGGATAAGATAAGCACGCACAAGTCAGGAGCACTGCTCAACACTCGGTGTGATGAATATCACTGAATTTTCAGGAGCACGTCTGCTCAACACCTAATGTGATGACTATCACTGACTTGAGCGGGGTAGCCGAGCCTGAGGTGGGGCAGCAAAGTAGAGAGAGTGGTGTTAGTGTGCTGTGCAACACTTACCTGTCTCCACAAGCGGCAGGGGGCGCGTGAGAAGGCGGATGACCGGGTCCTCGAACGCACCAAGCTGCCTGCTGGCGACCAAGGGGGAGCTGAGGGGTGTAAGGCTATACAGGGTCACACCCGCCAGACTGGCCCTCTTGGGACCCAGGAACAGATGAAATTGCTCTCTCTTTGAAGTGTGGGTACCGCTTGCTCCGCTTTTTTTTTTTTTTTTTTTTTAGGGAGCCAGCGGCGGAACAGACACACACACAAACAAAGGCTCCACCCGGCCCTCACCCGGGGGGAGGGAGTGATCGTGCCACTCCAAGAGCATCTCATCCATTCCTGGGCGGCCCGCTCCGGAATGCTTTCGCTGTCGCTTGCCACCTGGCTTGGCAGCGCCTGGAGCGGGCTGGGCGTCTCTACTGCGGCCGGCTCCCTGCTGAGGCCTGGGTGGAGGCTGCTGCGGAGGGCCAGCAGGAGCGGCGGCCGGAGAACGCCCACGGCGACGAGCAGGCGGAGGAGCTGCCACCGGCGGCGGGTGGAGGCAGCAGCTGGCCACCGGGGCAGGATGTGCCGGATGACCTCCGTCTGCGCTTGAGCGGCAGAGAACTGTTTGATGCAGTTCTCCACCGCGTCGCCGACCAGCCCAACCTGGGAAATTGGGGAGACCAGGAACCGAACCTTGTCCGCATCCGCCATACCAACCAGGCTGAGCCAACGAAGGCGCTACTGGACCACCAAGGTGGACATCGCCAGACCGATCACGCACGCTACGACACCCGTACCCCGGAGGGTGAGGTCGGATGCAGTGCGGTGCTCACCTATGAGCGCACGGTCTGGATTACCCTCGTGCATGCCATGGGTGCCCTAGCCTGCAGCAACGCCATGGCACGCAAGAGGAAGGGGCTTGCCCACAGGCTTTGTAAGCTCTGCCCGTCGGAACGGATGAAACTCACAGGCCTTAGGGGGGAGACGAGGATCCCCCCAAAAGGCAGCGGCCGCCGGACACAGGTGCACCTGTGTCGACAGACCGCTCCAATGGAGGGACACCTCGCAACCCTTCACCGTTCCTCCATCAAGGGTAATGAGGGGGAAAAGCTATTCAGGCAGTTTCTGGCAGAGAAAGATGCTGTTCACCACCTGATAAGCTCTCCATGCATTTCGGGAAAGAAAGGCACTGGGGCGGCGAGCTGAGAACCAGCGCGGCCCGCCCCAAGATACCAAACTCCAGATTCCAACCGAGACTGAACGGGACACGGTGGAGGTTCCACTCGAGCCCGGCAGCCTCGGCGGCCCGTTTCAGCATAGCTGATAATTCTGGATCCGGCTCGGGCAACATTGAACTCCCGGAGGGAGACAATGCAGCCGAGTCATCATCTCCAGAAGTCAGCTCACCCTCTGATGCTGCAATCGGCGTCCTGTCCTCCAGGGGAGCCCCGAGTGAAACCGCTGGCCCACCCATTACAGATGGACCAGCAGACAACACAGGAGGCTCCAGTGGTTGCAGTGGAAGGGAGGAGTGAGGAGCCCACAGGGAATGGTTACCGGGCGGGACATCCAACACTATCCTCCGGTCACCCATCCCACACAGCACCCGAGGGTGGGGCATGGTAATGGGGACTCGCTCTCCGCGAACGAAGGCGAGTCTCGCCCTCAACACTGCGACAGTCATGTTCCCACAGTGAAAACATGAGCTGTCCACAAAAGCTGTCTCAGCGTGCTGTAAGCCAAACACGTGACACAACAGTTGTGACCATCAGAGAGAGACAGGGAACGACCGCACCCAGAAACGCACGGGCGGAATGACATCTTGAAAAAGACGCAAACGCACCCGTGTTGCTCTTTCAGAAAATAGGACCGTCACCAGTGCCGGAGCACACAGGGAAATGACCGCGGCAACACTGAACAGAGAACTGAAACAGTGAAGCACTCACTTTTCCGCCCTCTAACCAGCCATCAACACACACAAACATTTAGAAATTTGTTGCTGTTAAAACAGCAGTTGAGAGCTCAAAGCTCGCGATCACCGCTGCACTCGCGCTGTAGAACACCAGCACTGGGAGAGTCTTCCTGAAGAACACCGACACACTCGCTCGTTGTAGACAACAGCACTCTCAGAGACATCAAACGATCGGCTCCGAAGCGAAAGGCAACTAGTGCGTGCATCCACTTCCGTATTTATACCCGCGCCGCGGGGGCGGAGTGTGTGATGCGAATCACGCACGCCAATTACATTGGCTCGTTCAATAGTACTCGAAGATGATAGGCTCCCTAGCGTGATCCCATTTCAGTCGCGTCGACTACGTCCGACGTTATCGACTGAAAGGGAACTAAGGGTTATGATTAATTTGGTTTTATCAGACACATTAAATACTTTGGGGTTCAACACAAGGATGTACTTTCACCGTTTTTTTTGTTTTTTTTTACATATACAGTAAATGATTATCAGATTTCCCAAGGTAAGACTTATTTGGTAAAATATGCATATTATACTGTTCTTCTTTCTTTGCTTTCACATTTAGGAATATGAGCTTTTTTTTTGTCGGAACAGTGAGACTGGATTTGAATGTCTCAAAGACTAAAGAGATGCTCATTCATTTTAGTAAGAAAGCACCTGCACTTCAAGCTGTGATTAGTAATGGGACACAGGTGAAAGTAGGGGAATATGTAAGTAAAGTATATGTAAAGTATTTAGGGAAGATATTTAATAACATGTTGAAGCTTGATCCGAATACTGATTAAAAAAATCACATCAAAGATTTTTTGTGTTTACGAAACTGTGTATTTACAATTCATTTGTTGAAAGTCTTCTGTTTTGTCTTTTTCTTTTATATGCTGGTTTTCTTCAAAAATCGAATCTTGGAGCACATAGTCGAAATGAATTGCCCCAAGGGGATTAATAAATGTCTAAACTAAACTAAACTAAACTAATTAGCCCACCTGTGCAGGTGAAGAAGTGTCTTCTCTATTTAAAGTGAAGTCTTTTCAGGCTCACCTGAAAGGTTCATGAATATTCATTAGAGACCGCTCACATTGGTCGGTTATCGGGTGACGTTGGCATTAAGGCGGGAATAACCCGAAACGTTTCTTCAATACTCGTGAGCAGTCCTGCGCTGCAGTGAAGAGAAACGCAGGGAAGATAAACACTAACAGACCAGCGTCTTTTTACAATAAAACCTCATTACAGAAGAAAACAAGTGATAGGTTTGATTTCACAAGCGTTTCCTCTGGTTATGGTTTCATTCTCAGCTGTCTCATCATGGATCTAGTGCAGTTTTATCACCCGGAATCTTTTTCTTTCCCTTCTGAACAGAACAAGTAAGTAACTTTATTAATTTACAACTTTATACGGACATAATCAGGCTTTATATGTAAAGTTGTATTTATTTAACTTCATTAGGTGTAACTTTGTAATAGAAAAGTATGACTGTATAAAATTGATAGGCTATAGGCCTATATTTAGGCTACTATAAAATGGCTAAAATATTATTGTACTGATTAAAGGTGATCCTATATTAATTTATATTATATTATGGTGTAGTCTACACACACACACACACACACACACACACACACACACAGACATATATATATATATGTGTGTGTGTGTTACTCATCTTTAAGTCACGTGTGCACTTGCAAAAATGTAACAGTTTCCACACAAGTACTTGGTATTGTAATATTATGATTGATTTATTCCATTGAATTATTCTGAAGAAGAAGTATCACTAAGAGGTGTATGTTGAAATGTGTTAGAGAATAAAACGTGCTCATGAAAGAAAATTTAAGAAGAAAGATTTGATCTCTTGCAAATAGATATTCGTAGATAATAGATCCGTGCAAGACTGCATATAATTTGTTTGATATAATTTAACTCTCAAAAGATCAGATAAAGTAGTAAATGGAATGAAAGTTTTTTTCTCCATAAATCAGCAACTTTAATATCTGTAAAAACTGTGAATAACTGTCAATCATCGGGCCAAGATTATTTAAGATTAAAAGTTCCAATAAGAACTAAAATAATACAATAAGAAAACCTGTTTAAGTTCCACAATGTCATTTTGTACATGATGTTTTTTTTAGATTTTTTTTTTGAAACCCATGCTTTAAACAACCCAGAAACCAATACGTTGATCAGAAGAACATGTAATGTACCATCAACAATTTATCAACCTTAATTTTTAACAGAGTTAATACTGAGTTATTACTGTGTACTGAAAGGCATGATATTAGTTGCATTGCTCTAAACCTCACTTTGAAAGAGTTGGACAAATCACAAATATAATCCTGCTGTATACCGTATTTATGTAATAAGAACACGTTCTGGCAGCGTTCACTGACCATCTTACTGCAATAGGATTTGAGATGTGTGATTGAGTCTCAGGTAATTCCTCTGGATCCCAGACAAAAAACCTGATGGGCTTTAGGATCACGTTACTGGCCTCTGCACACTGTGTGTGTGTGTGTGTGTGTGTGTGTGTGTGTGTGTGTGAGAACAGGTGTGTTCAGGTGCTGTGTGGCCTGTAAACACTACGTCTGACATAGTGGGAAATATTTAATTGTGCTGATAAAAAGGAAAACCACTAAACTGCTGTTCCGTCAGATTGCAGCTCTTTTCAGGTTTCATGTACTGTAAAACAAAACATCCTGGTAAATTTACAGTAAATGGTTTAAAGTACATCAAAAATGGTCTTTCAGTGAACCATGGCTAATAAAAATAGGAACATAATGAACACCAACAATTTGTAGAACGTGCACAGTGTGTCCTACACAAGGACAAAACAACATCAGGGTAACACACGTGACGTTAAAACAATGCTATTAGTTTTAAAGCTATATTTAATCAATAAACAAAACAGACACTTCCATTCAAAAGTTTGGGGTTGGTTAGATTTATTGATTGTTTTTGAAATATGTAAAAAATATAAAAATATGTAATATAAAAAATAATATCTTCTGCTCAACAAGACTGTATTTTTTTATCAAATACAGTAAAACAATAATATTCTGAAATAGTATTCCAATTTAAAATAACTTTTTTCTTTTTGAATATCTTTTAAAATGTAATTTATTTCTGTGATCAAAGCTGAATTTTCAGCATCATTACTCCAGTCTTCAGTGTCACATGATCCTTCAGAAATCATTCTAATATGATGATTTGATGATCCAGAAACGTTTCTGATTATCATTAATGTTGAGTTGTGCTGCTTCATATTTTCTTTGTGCGGAATTTCAGGATTTTTTGATAAATAGAAAGTTAAAAAGGAACTGAATTTATTTGAATTTTGTTTCATTTGAAATATATTTATATTCGGATCAATTTAAGGCATTATTGATGACTAATTTATTGCAAAACAATCTTTATAATTTAAATGAAAATTTTCACTGTAAATTTTAAAGTGACTCATATTTTTTACTGACAAAACCAATGTTACAGTTTTTTGTGTTTGAAATCAAAAACAATATTTTTCTGTAAAAGGATATATATAGTTAGTTTCACTATAAACTATAATATAATTGATAAAACAACAACATTTATGCAGTGTTACGCTCTAAAATTACTTGTATTGTCTGGTTAAGTCTGTTTTTTAAATATAATTTATATGCATTTACACCTAACATTTAACTGTGTAATAGTAAGTAAATTTAATGTAATCAAGAAAATGCACACATGAATTTGTCCCTGTTTCTCAATTCTTATTAATCTTTTCATTTCCAAAGCTTCCTGGACCTGATGTCAATCAGCAGCCACTACATCAAGACCGAACCCTCGAGCCCCTCGTCCCTGTCGGACAGTCTGACCCAGCACAGTCCCGGGGCGTCGTCGGACGCTGGGAGCAGCTTCAGTTCAGTAACTAAAGGGAACCCACCAGGTCTGGACTCGCCTGGGTCATACTCAGTGCTCAGGCCCCCCGGCGCCCCCTGCAGGCTCCTGGAGGAAGCGCAGGTGAAGAGCGGACACGGGCTCGGCTCAGGCCCCAAACGCCTGTGTCTCGTGTGTGGAGACGTTGGATCTGGGTTCCACTATGGAGTGGCTTCCTGCGAGGCCTGCAAAGCCTTCTTCAAACGCACCATTCAAGGTCAGGATCACAGTTTCCACAAAAATATTAAGTAAGCACTACTTAAAGGGATAGTTCACCTAAAAATGAGATTTACCTCATGAGTTACTCACCCTCAAGTCATCCTAGGTGTATATGAAATTCTTCTTTCAGACCAATACAATAGGGTTAATATTAAAAAATGCCCTGGCTCTTCCAAGCTTTATAATGGCAGTGAATGGTAGTTCACGTTTTGAAGTCCATCAAAGTGCATCCATCCATCATAAAAGTAATCATAAAAAAGTTAATAAAGGCCTTCTGAAGTGATGCATTTGATGAGCCTTTTGCTTTCTCGCGGGGTATCCCAGACTTACTGGCACCCGCTTTACAGACTTAAAACAGAAACAGCAATTATTTTAATATAACTCCGATTATATTTGTCAGAAAGAAGATTGTCATATACACCTAGGATGACCTGAGGGTGAATAAATCATGGGCCAATTTTCATTTTTGGGTGAACTATCCCTTTACTATTAATAATAGCAAACTGTTGTCAACATTGATAAAAGGTGTTTGTGTGTTTGATACACACAGATTTAGCTAGATGCATGTTTTGGTCCTGAATCTGATGATGTCTGTCTGTTTGTCTCTCTCAGGTAATATAGAGTACAGTTGTTCGGTCAGCAGAGATTGTGAGATCACTAAGAGGAGGAGGAAGTCCTGTCAGGCCTGCCGCTTCACTAAGTGTCTGTCTGTGGGAATGCTGAGGGAAGGTGAGAGTGTGTGGATGATTCTCACAAAAACTGGCACATTTCACCGCAAAATCTAAAGGCAAAAATGTTTGAATAAGGAAAATGAAGTCTGTTTTGTGACATTATTTTCATGAAAATTAAGCAACTGTAAATGCGTCAGGATTTCTATTATTGAGGGGTTTTTATTTAAATGATTCAAAATGATAAATCCCAATAAATTCCCATTGCTGCAACACAATGATTTTCAAAATTAAGATTAGCATAAATACAATTTTAACAATTGAAATGTTTAGATCACGTCATTGGTTTACATTACAGTAAGAGAACGGACAAGAATTGTGGTGGTAAATATGCTTGATAGATTGTCATAAAAATCCTAATTACGCATAATTATATGTTTTGTTGGATTTTATTATTTGCGTTCAGCATTTTGTTTTCTGCATCAGAGCATACTTGGGTTATGACCCACTATTTGAGAACTACTGCTTTAAGCAAAATGTCTTTGTTTTGATGATATGGACGTTCTTGAGACAGGTTTTGTGAGAAAATGGCACACTACATGTAGTACAACATATTGAATGATACATGCAGGTTCTTTGGATTTGTTTGGCTATGAAAGCATCTGAAATCAAACACACACACACACATATATATATATATATATATATATATATATTGGGCTTCTGGAATTTACTTTAGTGCTTTCACATACACAACCATAGATATAATAAGTATATTCAGATAAAACTGAAGCAGTCAGCAAAAAGTGTTATATTAGTGCAGGTGTGGAGTCGTATTTTTGCTGCCCTGATTTAGTTTCAGTGCACCTGCTTTTTCAAAACGCTGCCAAAATAATTTGTAAAATCAAACGGATGGAGATCTATTCCAGCCGAACTGTATATTTTATTATACTTGTTCTACAAGTTTTTTTTCTTATCCCATAATCTACATTTTTAGACACAGCTGTTTAATCATTTAGCAGACGCGTTTATCCTAACCCGACTTACAAATGAGGAGAACAGAAGCAATCGAACCAACAATAAGTGCTGTGTTATGGGTATGATCTGCAGCACAGACGATCAAACAGCCTTTATTCAGAACTCCTGACACTCATGAGATTTCAAGGGAAATGTAGGAGAACTTGCCAACCACAATAAACCATAAACGAGTACCGACAGAGAACTGAACTGAAACAGGAGTATAAATACTCGCCGACCTCTTTATTAGGGACACCTTAGTACCGGTTTGGACCCCTTTTGCCTTCAGAACTGCCTTAATTCTTCGTGACCGATTCAACAATGTGTTTTATATATGTATATATAGACAGTATATATAGACAGTAAATATGGTATTTTATTGTTATAAGAAAAAGTTTTAGATTATAAATTTTATATTAATTTAATATGCTTTTCAATCATTTTATATGCTTTATCAATGTGTATTTGTATATATTTATATTTAATATTTTGCATTGCATCCTTATATTACAATATTAATGTATTTTCATTAACTGTTATGTGTGTGCAAGTTATGTGTTCATTTTGTTGTTTTAAGGATAAATCTAAGAAAGTTTTGTGAGGCTTATTATAATAAATAAATAATTACTATTATTAATAATTAATTATTATGAATAAATATTACTATTATGACTAAATTTATACTATTTTATATAGTTTATTTCATATTTTTGTCGTGCATGCATGTATTACATTGTTATGATGAATTACAAACTTCTCTAACTAGGTCTATACTTATATTTTTAATAAAGTAAATTCTAGTAGTATCAGCCAGTATCTGTGTATTTTGTAATAAAGAAAACAATCCACACATTAGATAATTTACATTTACAGAATCTACATTATTTGCTTCATTGTGTGTGTGTGTGTGTGTGTGTGTGTGACTCCAGGTGTGCGTTTGGACCGGGTTCGAGGAGGACGGCAGAAATATAAGAGGAGAATTGACTCTGATTCCAGCGTACCTCCACCTCACAGAAAACCCCGTAAGAAGCACATTTCACCTCAGCCAGACACATCTGCGTCTCATTACATGAGTTCATAATCTCCCCTGGCTCTTTCTTTAGCGTCCTGCGGCATTCAGGGGGAGAATCAGGTGGTGAGCCTCTTGTTGGGGGCAGAGCCCGAGGGAGTGTGTGCCATGCCTGACCCTGCGCTCCCCGACAGTGACATCAAAGCTCTGACGACCCTGTGTGACCTCGCCGACAGAGAGCTCGTGTTGAACATCAGCTGGGCCAAACAGATACCAGGTACACACACTCGAAACTGACATGCCAAAGAGACTTAAATAACACACACACACACACGTGTTTTATCTACTATCTGTTTTGGATACAAAGAAATAAAGTTCTGTTAGTTCAGATGTGTTTCTGTGTGTCTGGTAAAACAACTGGAATTTCAAAAGTATTCAAAGAATAAAAATGTCTTCCTTTATTCGAGACGTCTGCCCTTTTAGCTGCTCTAAAGACACACATTTATGTATCTTAGTAAGGACATTGTTGTTATTAAAGCTAATGTATTTACTACAGACGAACTCTAACACTCACACACACGCACTCTTGTACATCTATCTTTGTGAGAACATTGACACAATGCAATCTCTAGCTCCTTACCCTAACCCTACCCATCACCTGTCTAACCCGAACCCTTATCCTAAACCTACCCTTAACCTAATTATGCCCTTATCCCTGAAACAAAGTCTTGACCCTCAAACAGGCCTTTTAAAGGGTCTCAGGAAGTGATGACTGGACAAAATGTCCTCACTTTACTCTCCTTGACCTCACTCCTATGGTCTAAAACTCAAACCGGTCCTCACAAAGATAGTTGTGACACACACACACACACACACACACACACACACACACACACACACACACACACACACACACACACACACACACACACACACACACACACACACACATACACATACATAGAGAACTGGCCAGCACCTGTTTTTGTGTTGATACTGACCTCTATAGTAATGCTTACAAAACAAACCACAAAACCAGGTGTGTGTGTGTAATTCTCCATAACACGTGACTGATTATATGCCATAGTTTTGTGCACTGGATTACAGTATTTGGTAAATAAACACCATTAATTCACATATGGACAGAGAGAATGTGAGTGATTATTACACATATCAACATGAAGACACACAATAGACTTCTGTTGTTTTTATATAAGGTTAATTATAATGACTACAAAAATTATAAATGAAAAGCAAAAAATATTGTAATCTGTATTTTCTTGGAAAAATAATAAACATCCTTAAAACAAAATGAATTTACTTGGGGAATAATTTGTGTAAGATATTAAAATTATATTTTAAAAAATTCATATATACTGTACAGTATATGTTTATATTATTATAAAATTGTAGTTGTTGTAATGGTGGATCTTAGAAGGTTTTGTGATGCATATTATTATAATAAATATTATATAATTGATAGGGATGCTCCGACATGAAAATTTTGTCCGATACCGATAACCGAAAATTCTTTATATTTGAAAGCCAATAACCAATATACTGGCCAATAAATATGAATCCAAGTTTTTATAGAATTTTTGAGAGACTGGTTACAAAAACAAAAGTCTCACCATCAAAACCCATGTCCCAAGCACACTAATATAATGATATTCTCATAACTTTATGTCGCCTATATGACAGACTTGCGCTGCACATGGTGCACTTAACTCTATTTTTCTTTTTTGAAGTGATTCCAATCATATTTCAAGCAATTCAAAATCACCATTGCGAACAGTGCACATCTGAAGTGTCTCAGCTTTATCGGTTTTAATATATCAGCTTTAATATACAATATATATTTTCTAAAAAACAACAACATTTTTTAATCATAACATTTGTGCAAGGACCATTCAACACTTTTACATATATATATTTTTAAACTTCCTGAGTAAGAATGTTTTCATATTATATATTAAAATATTATAAATAAAATATTATATATAAATATTATAATTGTTATAGTTTTATATGAATTGATACTTTTTTCAAATAATTTGATCCTTTTTATATTTTTTGTCATGTGCAATTTTGCTTCTCAATTGAATTAATCTTGTCTTAAGGATGTTTAGTTTGTTTTTTTACTAAAAAAACCTAAACATTCCTTCTGATTGGAAAACATTAATTTTTTTCCGTCTTATTCTTACTATTGTCAGGCTTAGCTCACTTCCGCGAACAGCTTTGTCCCCAAAGTGTAACACAAGCATGTTTGTGTGTGTGTGTTTGTGTTTACATACACATGAGCGGTTGTGTGTTCATGTCAACATTGTCTCTTCCCTGGCGTCTGAAGCAGGATGTACAATAGAAGATGACATTGCTGATTTAAATGGCTCTAGGGTTGTTTATTTGCGTTGTTTGAGTGTCATGAGGGCCCTTTGATTCCGTTAACACGTTTCACAGACGTCGATACGGCCGCGTCTCCAGTGCACAGCGTGAACGGCAGCGCTGCCTCATTCAGCCCACGATCGATCAGCGCGGAGATGCAATCAGCTAATGAACGTCACTCAGGAGGAGAGAGAGCGAGAGATACGAGTCATTACGGCCTCTGATAAGCATCAGTGATGGGTGAAAAAATCAAATCAAAGCTCCTCTCCTCCCTCGCCACACCAAACTAATCACTGGCTTTTTAATTAAGTGTGAGGGAACGTGAATGAGAGAGATTCGTCCGTCATTGACGCCGTTCTTCAGGGGACAAACCCCTGACACACACACACACACGCACACACACAGGTCACAGTCCAGTCTGAAACTGAATTGAAATTAGCTCTAAAATAAGAAGGGTTTTTTCTGTCATATTAAAATCTTATTTTATGAGCTGATTCAACATCTCAGAGGCAGGTGTTATTTAGTTATATAGCTAATTATGTACTTATTTAGGTGATTGGTTCTTTTAGTTTGTTTATCAGATTAGTTGTTTAGGAAATTAGTTGAGTAAGGTGAAATTAGAAATAAGTTTATCTAGATAATGGATATTGATTGGTTATTTAGCTGAATATAGTTGTTTAGGATTACTTATTTATCTGATTAGTAGTTTAATTAGGTGATTAGTTGTTTTAAATATGTTAGAGCTGCACGATTCTGGATAAACTGAGACTCACGATTTTTTTGTTTCAAATAGAGATCACGATTCTGAACAGAATCTGAACAAAAGTTTCTTACAAAATGTTAATTGCTGCAGTCTTGTTTAATTAAAGTGCCCCTGTAGTCAATCATTTTATCTCTTTAAACTCATCTTTGAGCACCAAAATGACATATTTAATCGTTTTTTTCTTGAATTTTTTTCTCCATGCCTTAAAATAGTTTGAATGTAACTCTACACCCTTTCCTCATTTAGTATATGCAGTTCTATGAATATGCAAATGAGCCCCGCCTCCGCGCACTCACAGCAGCTCAGAGATCCACTCGTTGACGATCACACGTTGACTGATTGGTTACAAGGTAGTTTGTGACGTCAGAAACACCAGCGATTTCAAACTGCGGTTTTGAGACTGTCATTGATTCACTGCAGTTTTAAGGAGAAAATATTCAGCAATGGTGCTGACTTTTGAATTTGCACATGGTGTGTCTTAAAGGACATTAAAAACACCACATAGACATATAAACTACATTAAAAGCTTGATTTTCATCACAGGGGGACTTTAATGAATCTAAATGATTTTTTTTTTAATCGGTTCGAGTGAATGTTTCAATGACACAATTTCATCACTGGATGATTCAGCATTTTTTTAAAGGTTTAACAGACATAGGAGAATCATCGTTTAGTAATGAGATCGCGATCTTTTAACTATTAATCATGCAGCTCTAGTTTATTTAGTCATTTTTCTGTTGTTTACTTAGATATTTTGGTACTTTTGGTTATTTAGCTGATTATTTAGATAAGTTTAGTTATCTGATTTAGTTTTTTCAGTAACACTCTACAATGTATTTATTGTTATGTTGTAATTAACATTAACTAAGATTAATAAATGCTGTTGAAGTCTTGTTCATTCTTAGTTCATAACTTAATTAGTTAACTAGTGTTAACTAATGAAACCTTATTGTAGAGTGTTACCGTTCTTTTTTTAAAGAACAATTAAAAGAAAAACAATGATCTGATCTATTATCTGAGCTTCTCTGATCAGAAACTCATTCCTCCTGCAGGTTTCTCCAGCCTCTGTCTGTCCGATCAGATGAGTCTCCTGCAGAGCGCTTGGATGGAGATCCTCATCCTGCGAGTGGCTTTCAGCTCGCTGCCCTGCGATGACAAGCTGGTGTTTGCGGAGGATTACATCATGGATGCTGAACAGGCAAAATCAGCAGGTCTGCTGGAGCTCCACATGGCCATATTACAGCTGGTGCGCAGGTACAGATCCATGAGGCTGGAGAGAGAAGAGTTTGTCACTCTGAAAGCCATCGCTCTCGCCAACTCAGGTAAATTATACGGGTACTTGTACAGAACATTTGTGCAAGGAACGTTTAACCCTTTTACACACGAACATGCTTTAAAATTGTAATTGTTGTTGATTTACATGTGAACACTTTTTAATAAAATAGCAAAAAAAAATATTTACAAGGTAGATGTAAGCAACATCTTAATATGCCAATATAAGCCTTCTCATTAAATTATTTATTATTGTTTTTTATTAGTGACACATTTGGGGAGAGGATATATTCCAAAACTTTCTGAAAATACAGTATGAGAACTAACTGCATAGTTACTAGAAATGTTTACCTTGGATATTATACAATTTGCATGCATACAAAATAAGTCCTCACATTCTTTCTTGTGGTACCCAGTGACACACCTGAATGAAAGGCTCATTATGCGGCTCATTATGCAGGTCATTGTCTTCTCAGGTGTGAATCAGAGCATTATTCATGATCCACCACGCCCCTATGCATATTGCCTTTCCAAACAAAAAGTGTTTTACAAAATTTAAATCAATGTATTGTTTTATGTGAATGATTAGGCAGGATGATTTTCAGATCATTTTGAAGCAAAAACTCTAGGCGACAACTCCCGTTAGTCAAAAGTCGCAATAATCATGCATAAACAATTTTCTCTCAAAAATACAAACATGTACATACATGTTGCTCACATATTATGGTAGCCCTGTTTGTGCTAAATAGAGTGTAATGACAACTTTGCCATTAATATGTTTATAAGCAACTAAAAAAACAAATGTCGGGCATGTCAAAACATCTCAAGGACCCCAAAAACACCTTAGACCCCAGAGGGTTGAACAAATGCGGCTAAGAGCATACTTAAAGGTGAAGTATGTAGTTTCTGCGACACTAGTGGCACCTAGCGGAATTACAAAAGTAAATCATATTTTTAAACAATCTTGCAATTACGTCCCTTTCATGCGATGTGCCTCCCCCAACTCAAATATCATAATCACAGCTCTTACAGTCCGCATGCTTGTGAAGGCTCCTCAACAGGTTCTTTCAATAAAAGGTCCAACATATTAGAACACTTTTAGCTGTGTTGCTATGTGTCATGAGTGAGTGTAACGGACATTGGGGAGTGAGGTCTACAAGTACAGCTCTTACTAGCCTATGTCCGTTACACTTACTCATGACACATAGTAGGGCTGAACGATTAATTGCATTTGCGATAATATCGCGATATGATGAAATGCAATTTTGTAACCGCAAAAGCTGCGATTACACTGGTCACGTGAAATGCGAGAGAAAAGCAGTCTGCAGATCAAGCATCAACTTGGCACGCTACGCATAGGTCTGGCATACAGGAAAGAAGAGTTTATTTTTTATGTATGTGATATTGTTATTTATTCTCTCTCCAACAATTCTGGATGGATTCAGAGAATTTCAGAATCGAGTCTGAGCTTAGTTTTTAAACACAGATGCGTGATGATGCTGCGCGTGCTTTAGAAACAACCGTATTCTGCTTGCTTCTAATTTCTCTCTCTCTCTCTCTCTCTCTCTCTCTCACACACACACACACACACACGATACCGCTTGAACCTTCCGAAAAATTAGCTTTCATAAAGTTCGGGGTTTAAGCGAATTACAAGGACAGTCGTGGGCTTCATTGCACAGGTTTTCCCAATTGATGTTACTCTTGCAGTCCGCGGTCTTGGCCGCCGGAATTTTCCTTACAAATGCTCCACAAAGGCATTATTTATGTCTTTTGGAATGCAGTTGGCTTATATTAAAAATATGAAAATCACTGAGAAAGCTGCTTTCATTTTAAAATATTTACGCGCGCTTTGTGAAGAGTGCTCATGCATGCAGCTGTGAGCGACTCATTGGGTAAATGTACTTGCATCTCAAAATGCTTTTGACGCGAAATTAATGTAAACACGGTCAGTTATATCTTAAACCAAAAGGACAAACCACATTTATAATTTTAAAAGAGATATGTGCATTAGTGTGAATGCAGCTTATCATATAGGGGGAAAATCACTCCAGCTCTTGAATGGAAAACGTTCAGACAGCCTACTTTTAAATACTGTAAGCACTCTTTGTTTATTGCTTGTAATGTTTTTTTTTCTTCCTCTTTATTTACTAGCTTTTATATTTTGAAGCTATATTAGTTTATAGCCCATTTTAAATTCTTAACATGTAATTGGTTTAATTAAATGTGTTATATATTTAAAGTATGTATTTAATGTAATTAAATACATATTTTAAGTGTTATTAAGATTAATTAATAAGAAAAAAATTAAATCGGATCATGAGCTGCCTAAAGATTCCCATCCCTACTGTACAATGATTTATTGCTTGTCTTTGTCGACTAATACAGAAGGTAAAGAACTTAAAGAAATCGCATATTAAATCGCAATCGCAATATTGGTTAAAAAAATCGCAATTAGATTATTTTCCATAATCGTTCTGCCCTAACACATAGCAACACAGCTAAAAGTATTCCTAATATGTTGCTATGTGTCATGAGTAAGTGTAACGGACATAGGCTAGTAAGAGCTGTACGTGTAGACCTCACTCCCCTGGCCTCAAGAGGCGCATTAGCTACTTAGTAATCAGCAGTCTTTAGACCCATTAGCACACCCGCCTGCTACACCGGAGAGCCCGGTTCAAATCCCACTCGGACCCAGGATGAGTTACAGGACTGAAGTTTTGGGAGTGTTGATGGACTCGATTTATTCCATCTATGTTTTGATCATCATTCTGAATCCGATCAAGACCGTCTTTGCCAAAAACGCGATTTTCTCAGCTTTTTGCTGAAAATTTGGCTTTTTTATGAAACTTACCAATATTCAAGTGTTGAAAAGAAAGGGATACATGAAGCTAGATTACAGTTTAAACGCAGAGGGTCTGTTCTTTCTTTTGATAAACTGCATGTTCAAATATTCATACAACAAAATATTCGGGGAGCCATGAAACTTTTGTGAAAAATAAAAAAAATGCTGGTGGTGGCTGGCAACTTTTTTTTTGAAACGCTGGCGGGGAAAGAGTTAAGCTGCGAATTGATTGACAGATCTGAGCGGACCGCTCTCAATGTTTAGATGGTGCCTGGGAGACTCGATGTTTACACTTTTGGGGGAAATAAACTATGGCATACGAATAGTAGCCAATAAACTGGGTTTAGAGAATGTATTTTAACATAAACAAATCTTACATACTTCACCTTTAACACATTTTCATCAACCTATTATTGCAACACACTAAATTATTTACAGTCAATTTTTGAACAAATGCTGAAAAAGCATCAAAAACACCTGATGTTTTGATTTCCTCTCTCAGACTCGATGCATATAGAGGACGTGGAGGCCGTTCAGGGTCTTCAGGACTCTCTCCATGAGGCTCTTCTGGATTACGAGTGTGTCCATCACAGGGAAGACCCTCGACGGGCGGGCAAACTCATCATGACCCTTCCGCTCCTCCGCCAAACCTCTGCCAAAGCCGTGCGCCGCTTCTTCAGCATCAAACAGGACGGACGCGTCCCCATGCACAAACTCTTTCTGGAACTTCTGGAGGCCAATGTCTGATCCTTAACCCGATTAGACCATCAAACTGAGACGACAGAAACGTCTGAAAGAGGACTGTTCACAAATCCATGGGGAAAAACAGGCGGTTGACATGACATATAAAAATAGTACAGGATATACTCCAACAAATACAGTTTCACATAGTTGAGGATTGATTTAACTAACAAAAAAGAAGTTTCAGATATACTCTGTTTGAAATTGGTTGTAATTTTTTTTAACCTATTCATCAAAGACTCCTGAAAAACACCTCAGTTTCCACAAAAATCAATAGCAAGACTGTTTTCAACATTGATAATAATCAGAAATGTTTCTTGAGCAGCAAATCATCATAATAGAATGATTTCTGAAGGATATGAAATACACTGAGTAATGATGCTGAAAATTCAGCTTTGATCACAGAAATAAATTTTCTCAATAATTGACTGTATTTTTGATCAAATAAATACAGGCTTAGTGAGCAGAAGAGACTTTTTTTTGTAAAAAAAAATTATAAAAAATTCTTACCGACTGATGGTAGTACATCAGTAAGTGCTGGATGTGAATATTGTTGAATTAATGGTGAAACTTTATTTATAATGGTTTTTATTTATTTTATTTATTAAAGATAAAGAGCATTTAATTTGCAGAAACATTTTTGAGTGTTCATAAGAGTTCTATCAAAGTAGAGAGCGTCAGCCTTGCCAAATAAATAAGTCAATAATTACTCTCCGGACACAAATATAAAGTGTTCAACAACATCTCCTACACACAATTTTCAATTCAAAAGGTCTCAGAGATGCAGTCTAGACAGAAATATGTATAGATTAACAACATTTAAGCGTGGAAACATCATGAAATTTTAACTAATAGATTATGTATTAACAGGATTTTTTTTAATCTCCGGATGCTCATGAATATATCTGCACAAACAGATTGCAGCGTTTTTTTATTCCATTTTTACCACATGAACCTTTTAGCACACCAAATTGGAAGCCTCTTGTTCATTAAATGACAGAAAAGAAAAGCCATAGCATCTGTTCTCAGCCAATCACAGAGATGTGAAACTATGTTTTGAAGCAATAACTGAATTTTGATTGAATTCATCTTTAAATTAGATCCAGCTCAAAGGGATAGTTCACTCAAAACAATCTGACATCCTGAGACATTTCTTACATGTGGTTTTATGTAATATTTATGCGCTGATTGTTGTCTGTCAGTCATTGTGATGATCCGATATGAATATGTTTACCATAATAAAGGAAAGACTTCAAGATAGAATTAATGTGAACAGGACAGCCTGATTTCTTGTGAGTTTGTTAGTCACATCTGCACCAGTTTAATAATGACTGTCGTTCTCTGATGGTGTTTATTCTGGATTTCTGGTCTGTTATTTATGGCAGTCGCAGTTCTATGTGTGTTTCTCACTGTTTCTGCTTGTGAAGGTTTTGTGGATGTTGTACGATGCTCTCATGAACAATAATGTAAGTTTATCTTCTCGTTATCTGTTTGATTATGCAATGACTTTTTTAAACAAATGGCAAAAACCATATAAAGATATTCAATAATAATGCATTAAATAACAGACTTGACATCTGTGTTTTTGGTCTTTTGATTTGAAGAATTGAGCTGTTTTTCCAGCAGAAAGTAAGTGGTCTGGGTTGCATTCACAAAAAACAAGCAGATAATTCTGCTTATGAGCTGCGTCACATTAATTTGTGTTCAAACACCCAAATTTCTAATTATATTGTTTATTTTTGGATTATGGCAATCTGATTGTTTTCTTTTCAGATAAAGGGCTGCATGACAAATATAAACATAAAAGCATATATTTGACTCCAAACACTCAGAGATTAGCAAATATTGCTTGTAAATAAACAATTACTTTATTTGTGTTCGATATCACGGTCATTCGGTGGGTTGTTTTTCCAGTGACAGTGATTTTGATGATCTAAAATAATCTGGTATTCTGGTTGGTTGCTTACCGGTCCGAGTAGGTCTGGAATTGAATTTCTCTGAGAAAGAGAGATCATTGTGATGGCTGTTGTACCTTTATGTCTATGAATAATCAAGCTAATCGATGCAGATAAATGAACAGCATGTCAGACAGCTCCTCCTGCATCATTTCACAGGCCGTCAGGAACCGTCAACACATTAGTCTCTCTACACTGAGAGTAATTAATGAGGCTCGTATAAAAGATGCTTACACTGGAAGAATCCTGCACGGCTCTGCTAACAGAATGAAAATCCAAGTGTGTGTGTGTGTGTGTGTGTGTTGGGATTGCGGAACAGATCCTGCTCTGAATTTCCGTGACTATCACTATCTTTGTAATATCTCATTTTGTTACATTTTCTGTAGCATGTGAGTGATGCATGCCTGTACACAAGTCACTGCCATGATGATAGGGCAAGGGGTCTTTAAGCTGGGGGGGGGGGGGGGGTCTTCAAAACTGCTCTGTCCCACCCAGGCATGGCCTCTACAAGAGCCTGAAGGTGTCCTGTGGTCTCTGGCACCGAGACGTCAGCGCATCCTTCAAGTCCTGTAGTTTGAGGTGGACTGAACCTGTTGGTCCGGCACGTCCCACAGATGCTCAACTGGATTAAGATCTGGGGAATTTGGAGGCCAGAGCAACACCTTGAACTCTTCATCATGTTCCTCAAACCATTCCTGATCAATGTGTGCGGTGTGACTGTGTGCTTCCAGCAGGGAACAGCGTTGTCATGAAGGGGTGTATCTGGTCTGCAACAGTGTTTAGAAGGTGACGTGTTAAATAAAGGTCCACATGAATGACCAGACTCAGAGTTTCCCAGCAGAACATTGACCAGAGCGTCACACTCTCTCCACCCGCTCGGCTTATTGTCTTCCTACAGTCCATCCTGGTGTATCACTTCCTCAGACGACCGTCTTCCACTGCTGCTCCAAGGTCCAGTTTCGAGGCTCAGTTGCCCATTGTAGCCGCTTTCGACAGTGGACGGGTCATCATAGATCTCTGATTGGTCTCCATACGCAGCAAGATGCACTGTGTGTTGTGACACATTCTTCCCATAAACATCATTGAAATTTAGTGTGCCACAGTAGACCTTCTGTCGACTCGGACCAGACGGGATAGACTTTATAGCCCTCCTCGTGCCTCGAAGAGCCCAACACCCTGTTGCCAGTAAATTCTGGCACTGTTGGTAAATTCTCAGCACTGACCGAGAGCCGACAGAGATACTCTGACCCAGTCGCTCTGCCTTAATAATTTGCCCTTGTCAAAGTCACCTCATTCCTGTCTATTTCTCCTGCATCCAACATGTTGATTATGATAACCGATTGCTTTCTTTCCATCTAATCTACGAAGAACTCAATGAGGCCTTGTTAGGAAATGATCAACAATATTCACTTTATGCTTTACCGCTGTGACTGGTCATAATGTTTTGGCTATGTGTGTTGTAGGACAAAATGTGAAAGTATCATTATTTTTATCTGACAGCTTGATTTAGCAAACAGCAGCTCACAGTGTGCTGGTTCTGTCAGTCTGTAAGCGAGTTAGTGTGATTGTCTGTGATTAATTACATCTGCAGATGATTTTATCCCAGAGTGCATTAATTCAGTAATAAACCCTCGGTGTCTCAACGCGACCAGGCGAAACATGAATGCTGATCAGGGAATTAATGGATTAGCATTTTAGCGTCATGATAAATTAAACCTGCGCTGTTTGATATAGTGCGCATCGTGCACCGAGAACTGACTCGTATATCTGAGAGGATATATCAGCAGAATATCTCATGAATCTTTCATTTTAATACTTTCTGAAATCATCAGGAAGTTGACTCATTAAACGCGTTTCGTAAATGGTAAGTCAAAATGGTTAAAACGATTAGTATTTCTTTAATTATGTATTTCTCTACATGTTTTTTTATTATAACTAAGATTGCAGCAGAGACATGTTTGGCGAATTTTCTACTGAGAGCAATCCGCACCATAGATATCTATGATCTGCACTTTAATCCGCACTGCCCTCTAGTGGTTACGATGCGACATTACAGCTTACTCAATTGTGTTTGAACGGAAATAAACAGACAAATAAAAACCTGCTCTACAATACAAATCATCTACCATATTGGACTAGTAATTAATTTGAATATGCATACAAACATCTATTAGATCAAAAGCATTGCCCTCAAAATGTAGTTTTAACTAGATTAGGCTACAAGAAGTTAGCAGCAGTGTTGTTTTAGATTTTTTTTAAATATATTTTGAATTAGTTTTTTATATTTTCTGTTTTCATTTAAATTTTAGTTTAAGGTTCGGCAATTTTATTTGGCCAAAAGTGTGTTTTGTTGTTTTTATTAGCCTACTTACTTTTTAAAATGGCCTATCTCTATGATATTAAGTTTTTGACTTAACTTAAATGAAAAGGAGAAATGTTGCCTTAGCAGTTATAGCTGAAATAAAATGGTTATTTTATTTGATTTCAGTTCATATTTATTTTATTTCAAGTAATGCAATTTTTGGATATTTTAGGATACTGTTAGTTGACATATTCCCTAGTTAGCAAACAGAAGTAGCTAAAACAAATTTGTAATTTACTTAAGGTTTATTATTTTTAAGTCATGATTCTCTGTATAAATTATTCCATTAAAATTAATCCAAAATTTAGCGTCTAAGTCAACTGTGTTGTCATCCGTCCAAGAAGTCACGGCTTCCGTAGTTGTTGTGGGATTCAAATGGCCTGAAGGCGCGTTCACGCAACATAAATCTCTCAGATTTCATCAAAAAGATCTTCATTTGTGTTCCGAAGATGAACGAAAGTCTTATGGGTTTGAAATGACATGAGGGTGAGTAATTAATGACAGAATTTTTAATTTTGAGTTAATCAAGTTAAAACTGACCCTTTAAATCCCATATGTGAGTCACATGAAGTAGAATGAAATTGAAAGATGTGTCAACACAATTTTTTTTTTTATAGTTTAGGCTACATGTTAATATCATGGTTAATATCTGATCTTGTGAAACATCAGACCAGTAACCATATTAAAAACAGTTTCTTTAGTGTTTACAGGTACTGTCTGTGGATGAAAAGAGCAGGTGAGACAAAATGTGTGTACCTGGTAAAAAGGGTTTGTGTGTTCACGGGGTTGTATCAGAATGACACGGTTTTACTGCGGTAACTGATCTCTCTATCACCTCCTGTTACCATAGAGCCCTGGAGTACAATTACAGCTGCAGAGACACCTTACACACACCGTTTCTGTCCTTTCCACACTCGCCTTGAAGAGACGACACAGACCGAATAGCTTCATTTGAGTGTTTTTCCAGATGCACATCTATAAAATGTTTCAGGTCAGCGCTCATGGTTGATTCTCTAGTCCGTTTGAGGGCCTTGTCTCATGTCACACACACTCCTGGGGTCCCTGAACCCCTATGAGAGGAACCACGGACACAGACACTGGTGAGTGAAACTCTTTGTGACGTTTGCTCGTTTTATTTGAATTGTTTCATGCCACTGTGTTCATTGACCTCTGAGTTTGGACACAGATGAGATGTGTGCAGCTTTTATTAGATGCTGTTATTTGGACTAAAACAAAGAGAAGAAAACGTCAGTCCATCAGATCAATATTTTATTCTTTGCAGTGGGTCAAGGTGCTTTTTTAAAAACCCAGAGAGGTATGGAGCAAACGTGTCTTGTTACAGAGACCTCTAGCTAGGTGATTACTGCTAATAAAGATCAGGAGAGTGAAACTAGAGAGACGTGACGTTCAGGCTGTTATCAGACTTCACGACTGCACAGTATACAATGAACACAACCCACTATGAGGTCACATTATATTCAGTGTGTGCTGTCCAGTTATCATCTCAGAAATAAGATTTATCTGTTAAAAATATTTGAGTAATGCTTTACAATAAGGTTTCATTTGTTAACATGAACTAAGAATTAGCAATACTTCTACAGCATTTATTAATCTAATTGCTAATTTACACATTTAGTAATATATTTTTAAGATCAAGCCTGGTTTCACAGACAGATCTTAGACTAAGTCAGGATTAGGCCTTAGTTTAATTTGGACATTTAAGTAGCTTTTATAAACATGCTGTTGCAGCAAAACATCACTGGTGTGCATCTAGAGATAAAACACTGATATATTTTAAAGGGGTGGTTGATTGTGATTTCACTTTTCTAACTTTAGTTGGTGTGTAATGTTGCTGTTTGAGCATAAACAAAATCTGCAAAGTTGAAAGCTCAAAGTTCAAAGCTAAGGAAGACATTTGCTTTTAAAGGTGCAATGTGTAATATTTCTGAGGATCTATTGACAGAAATGCAATAAGATCCATAACTATGTTTTCAGTGGTGTATAAAGACCTTGCATAATGAAGTGTTATGTTTTTATTACCTTAGAAGGAGACATTTATATTTCCATAACCGCGGGCACCTCCTTCTATGGAGGTCTAGCAATTGTGTCGTCATGTTTCTACCGTAGCCCTAAACGGACAAACGCGCTTCGTTACTATGTTGCTCTTCGTGCAAGGAAGCAAGCTTAGTTCAGCGAATAAAACACTGACACAATGATGAACGAGTAACAATAATATTTTGCAATAACATATAGTTTTACTGAATAATTAAGTAAACATAATATCCCTTGTAAAGAAGCCTCATTGCTGAACTGGCTGCTCTCTGCTGTCTCAGACGATGACATTTTCCTGTCGGCCACCGTAACTTCTGTTGGTTGCAATTCGTAACCTCACCACTAGATGCCGCTAAAAATCACACTGCACTATTTAAAGAAATTATTTTTTAAGGACTACAACAAACGGCTAGTAGGGACAAAATGACATTCCTCACTGGTTGGCGACATCACCAACCCTAAAATCTACATAAACCACGCCCCCAGGAACAGTCCATGTTGAGAAGAGGAAGAGTCGTTGTATAGAGCACATTTGTGAGTTTGTCGCATTGGTCTTTTCACGTGCAATACAGTACATAAAACAACTGCAATAGCATTTCACTCTGTAGGCATCTTACAACAGTTCCCACACGAGCGATTTTATAGATTATCATGACAGAATATGCTAATCAATGACTTGAAGGTAGTTAACTCCACATCAGCAACATAAATTGATCAACCATTCAGAGACGTCCTGTTGCATTCTACATGTTGTCACTTCTTCTATAGTCTCTTGATCATTGTCCGACTCCAGTTTAATCATAAAAGGCAGAACATTTTCTGACATTTTAGTGCTTGTCTGCGTGAGGTAATTGGAGCTGCTATCACACACGAGCTCTTGAAGCTCCGCCTTCTGTGCCGGGAGCAGCAGCTCATTTGCATTTAAAGGGACACACATGAAACGACGCATTTATACTGACCCCCAAAAAGGGACAACTTTAACATGCTGTACAAAATTTTGAGCTAAAACTTCATATACAGATGGCGCCGCGGATGGCTGCCTCGATGTGGGGCTCTCCAGCTATTGTGTTGTTTTTTGTTCGTTTGTTCTGCGTTTAGTCATTCTTTTCCTATCAGTTTCACCAAAGACGAACTACTGGGCATTAGGAAACACACACCAGAAACCTTTTCTACAGTTTTTGATATTCGGACGTTTTGCTGGACATTCTCGTTGGAGGGGCAGCGGTGTTGTTCAAACGCGCGGTCAGACGCAAACGCGGGAAGCGCGCCGGCGCGCTGGTTAAACTCCGCGAGCGCGGCCTGCGCACTGCACTCCCCAGTATTCATCTCGCGAATCTCCGATCCCTTCCTAACAAAACGGACGAACTTCTTCTCCTCACCCGCACTAACAAGGACTTTTTAAACTCTGCTGCTCTGTGCTTCACTGAAACCTGGCTGAGTGAAGCCATACCGGACAACGCAATACATCTGCCGGGCTTCCAGCTGTTCCGAGCGGATCGCATCGCGGAACTAACTGGGAAAACGAGAGGTGGGGGATTGTGTTTCTACATTAACGAAAGTTGGTGTTCAGATGTAACATCACTGAAGAAGATGTGCTCTGCTAATTTAGAGGCACATTTCATAAACCGTAAACCGTTCTACTCGCCTCGGGAGTTTTCCTCTTTCATTCTCGTGAATGTATACATCCCTCCAGACGCGTGTGTGAGCGCGGCGCTACAACAGCTGGCTGAACAAATCGCTGAAACAGAACAAAGGTATCCTGACTCTCTTTTAATCATTCTTGGGGATTTTAATAAAGCAAATCTTTCCCGTGAACTACCAAAATACAGACAGCACGTTACATGTCCCACAAGAGACAGTAATATACTGGACCACTGTTACACCACAATAAAAAATGCGAATTTCAGAAACTGAAATCAGCTAAACCTGTAATAAGGACTGTAAAAAGATGGAGTAATGAAGCAGAGCAGAATCTACAGGCCTGCTTTGATTGCACTGATTGGACTGTTTTTGAAGCTGCTACCAACGATCTGGATGAGCTCACAGATACTGTAACATCATATATAAGTTTATGTGAGGATACATGCATTCCTACCAGGACATTCTTATCATTTACTAATGATAAACCATGGTTTACTGGGAAACTCAAACATCCTCGTCATGCCAAAAAGGATGCCTACAGAAGTGGGGATAAAATCTTGTATAACCAGGCCAGAAACAGACTGACAAAGGAGATCAGAGTTGCTAAAAGAAGCTACTCTGAAAAACTGAAAAAACAGTTTTCAGCCAACGACCCGTCATCAGTCTGGAATGGCCTGAGGAACATCACCAACTACAAGTCACCATCCCCCCAATCTGTGGACAATCAACACCTGGCTGATGATTTAAACTCATTTTATTGCAGATTTGAAAAGCCCTGATTCACACCACACACCCGGTCTGATCTGCACTTCACACATACACCATCACCTCCTGCACTCCCATTCCTCCCCCCTCCTGCCATCCAACCTGAGCTTAAGGTCTGTGTGGAGGACGTGAGCAGAGTCTTCAAAAAACAGAAGACTAGGAAGCCAGAAGCCTCAGGCCCAGACGGCATCTCATCTGCTTGTTTAAAAGCCTGCGCTGACCAACTGGCCCCGGTCTTCACGCAGATCTTCAACAGATCATTGGAGCAGTGTGAAGTTCCCTGCTGCTTCAAACGCTCCACTATCATTCCTGTCCCCAAAAAACCCAAAATCAGTGGACTTAATGACTACAGCCCTGTCGCTCTCACGTCTGTGGTCATGAATTCGTTTGAAAGACTGGTGTTGGCCCACCTGAAGGAAATCACTGGACCCTTGCTGGATCCCTTTCAGTTTGCTTACAGAGCAAACAGGTCTGTGGATGATGCAGTCAACATGGGACTGCATTATATCCTGCAACCTCTCGACAGACCTGGGACTTATGCAAGGATCCTCTTTGTGGACTTCAGTTCGGCCTTCAATACCATCATGCCTGATCTTCTCACAGCCAAACTGACCCAGCTCCCCATACCATCCTCGATCTGTCAGTGGATCACCAGCTTCCTGACGGACCGGCAGCAGCGAGTGAGACTGGGGAAACACACATCCAGGACTCTCACCACCAGCACTGGCGCACCCCACTGCTCTTCTCCCTGTACACTAATGACTGCACTTCTAAAGACCCCACTGTCAAGCTCCTGAAATTTACAGACGACACCACTGTCATCGGTCTCATCCAAAACGGTGACGAGTCTGCTTACAGACTGGAGGTTGAACAGCTGGCTGTCTGGTGCAGTTATAACAACCTTGAGCTGAACACGCTCAAAACAGTGGAGATGATCGTGGACTTCAGGAGGGAGAGCCCAGCACTCCCCCCACTCACCATCATGAACAGCACTGTGGAAGCGGTGGAGCCATTCAGGTTCCTGGGCACCATCATCTCTCAGGACCTGAAGTGGGATAATCACATTGACTCCGTTGTGAAAAAAGCCCAGCAGAGACTGTACTTCCTTCGCCAGCTGAGGAAGTTCAACTTGCCACAGGAGCTGCTGATTCAGTTCTACTCAGCCGTCATTGAGTCTGTCTTGTGCGCTTCCATCACTGTCTGGTTTGGTTCAGCTACCAAATCAGACATCAGGAGACTACAACGGACAGTCCGGACTGCGGAGAGGATTATTGGTGCCCCCCTGCCAAACCTCCAGGACCTGTACTCTTCCAGAGTGAGGAAGAGAGCAGGTAAAATCATCACAGACTCCACTCACCCTGGACACCTCATGTTTGAACTGTTACCGTCAAGACGGCGACTCAGATCACTGGCCACTAGAACATCTCGGCACAGGAACAGTTTCTTCCGACAGGCCATTTCCCTCCTGAACAGTTAACACTCCTCCCAAGGCATATGCCTGTAAGTGCAATACTCCCAATGTTTAGTGCAATACCCTACAACTCAGGTGATACTTATATGTAGATTTATTTATTTATAATATTCAAAACACTGTAAATATCTTCATAATCTGTAAATGTCGACTATTCTGACTAAACCCAACTGTGATACTTTTATTCTCATATATTTCTATTTTTTACTCTTATAATTTGTAGTATTATGTTTCTTGTTGTATTTGTATATGTCCACTGGAAGCCTCAGCCAAAACAAATTCCTTGTGTGTGTAAAGCTCTTTCTGATTCTGATTCTGATACACACTCTGGGCCAACAGACTTATTTTACATATTGTAAAAAGGGCCATTATACCACGCCTTTAATATATGCCAGTGCAAGTTGCTTTCCGTTAAAACAGCTGTTTACCAGATCACTACCAGTCAAGTCACCGTTATTTACATAGCGCTTTTTACAATACAGATTGTTTCAAAATAGATTTACAGTGATAACAAATAATGCAACAAACTTTGTTTCTAGAAGAAAATAGCGTCACAGTCCAGTTTAAGTTCAGTGATGGTTTGTTCTAAAAAGTTATTAATTTAGTTAATTTATATTGCCTCTCTGGAGAAAACAGCGATGTCATCGTCCAGCTCAGTTCAGTTCTCATATAATGGTGTCAATGCATGCAGATCAATAATAATAAATGTCCACAACTAAGCAAGCCAAAAGCCAAAGGCGACAGATCATTACCAGATCACTTTTATGTACTGAAGTTGCGTTCAGAATACATAAATGCAAAAGTACATGAAATGTTAATTGACATGCATGACAACTGTCCTTCCCGGCTCTAAAGCAGTGTTGTGTTGTGTTGTGTCTGCCGCCATGACCTCAGGTTTCGAGGCACCCACTCCTGCCGGTGGTCGTCTGGGTGCAGGTGCGGGAGGTTCACCGTTTTACCGCGAGCTGTGGTTCATCGTGCTGATGGCTGGAGTCGCGCTCGTGCTGTTGGCTCTCATTCTGGCTATAGTTTTACACAAGGCTTTGAACAAACCACCGTTCACCCGAGAGCGACCGCCGCTTGTCCCACTGCCACTGCATCGCCGCAGCCCGTTGACCAACTACCCACCCAGCAACTCCTACCTGGTGAGGCCAAAAAAACCTGATTTTCAGGGATGTGCCGATGTATATCTGCCGATAAAAGCAATTACTTTCACCGAGGGCCATCAACAATTGTTTATTGTTTAAAAACCAGGGGCGATTATATCTGTCAATCAAAAGGGGGATGGAAAAAACGTGTCAAACTGCAATTCTGAAGAAAGTGAAGAAAGTGGTTGCATCCAAATCGTATAGCCTACTTCCCTAGGCTACTATAAAGAAGTATGTCCGAATTCACAATACTCATAAAAGTGCATGCAAAAAATCCCCGGATGACCTACTACTTCCGGTGAGATTCTGAAGTGTGCTTATGATGGACACTTTATTCCATCCCATGAGGCCACAAGAGAGGATTTGTGAATGACAGTGAAGCGACGCAAATGACGTTGGAAGGTCACATGATAATGACAACATGGCGGATGTAGTACGTCCAGATTAAATTCATGCTACACAATGTTGCTGAGCAATGTTGCCGTCAATGCGTAACCAGATGAGACGCAGGGCCCTCGACCGATCTAAATTATCCAGATAGAAATGTATTGCCCATTTTCAATGGGAAAGTGCCCAAGCAGCAATCGCTCGGCAAGATTGCCCAGCAACATTGCTCAAAAAGTTGCCCTGTGTATCATCACCTTTATACCATGTAGAACATACTCTTTTAGAGGTAGTGGAGTGATTACTTATTTAAAATCAGTAGCCTACCTGATCAAGAGAATATGCGATTTCAGATGCAGCCAATGTCTGTTGAATGTTGTGTTGAAGTTATGACCGTCAAAGATAATGCGACAATAACTTACCAGAATTGTAAAAAAGCGACGTTAAACAGGCTCTAAACCAGGGTTGCCAGGTCTGCTTTTTTTCCTACACATGCATGGAATGACAATTAATGAGTATGTTATATGTTCCTCGACAGTTCGACATGGTTCCAGAAACAGTGGGCTCTCCGAACAGCGTCACACTGAAGGCCTTCACGATGCACATGGAGGTCAGAGCTTCATTTTATGAACTTCGTGTCACTAAAAGAGCCATATTTTGCAGATTCAACTTCTCAGTTTTGAAATTATATGTAGGATGAACAGTATACGGTAAAAAACACACACACACACAAAAAAAACATTCAATCTTTAAGTAATTTCCGCACCACTGGCAGCACCAAGTGGAGTAAAAATGAATGACTCTAAGTTGTCTCTGTATATACAATTGTGCACTGTAAAAAAATTAGCTAACTTCAAAGAAATTAGGCAACTTATTACACTTACCTTGTTAAGTTAACTGAACTAATTTGCTCTAATGAAAGTCAACTTAAATACTTTTGTTCATTTAATGAGTAACAGGTAGTCTTTTGAAATTAAAAATTCTTGTCAAGGAAACTATAGAATGTTTAGTATTTAACAATGCAAGCAGCTACAATCCTTGTTTTTCATCTCCATGTTTGATTTTCAAAACTATGATGTTCATGATATGAATATTAAAAACCAGAGGCAAATATTTTACCCAGGCAAATATATTGCAAACAAAAGTTCCGAGATGCAAATATACACTTCAACACACAAATCTCAAACATGGTGCTGATCAACAATTGTAATTCAGTAAAAATATTAACCATATGACAGTTAAATAACAGCAGCAGCATAAATCAAGCCACTAAATGCAAAGCAATGATAATTTTTAATAAGTTACCACATCATTTTTTCAAGCTGCAATACATCCTGGGAAATGGCACAACATTGTTTAATGTAATACATTTTTACAACTACTTTTTTTTTAGCTAAACTTATTTTTAAGTTCAAAGAGTACCTGTTACTCATTAGATGAACAACTATTTAAGTCTACTTTAATTGGAGCAAATTAGTTGATATAACTTAAAAGAATAAGGCAACCTTTCGCACTGAACTTTTTAAGTTAGCTAAACTTTTTTTAAAGTGTAAAAAACTTGACATTAAAATGAGTGTTATTTGACTAGTAGTTTTATTTGTTTTTATACATATTTTGAATTAGTTTATTATTTTTCAGTATTCTATTTAATTTTATTTCAAGTTGTATTCATTTTGTTGTCTGTTTTTTTTTCCGTTTTAAATGTGTGTGTATAGATAGTTTTTATTATTATTTTAATTCACCTAGTTGTTTACCAAAGCAACATTTCTCATTTTCATTTAGCTTAAGTTAAAACTAAGTTTAAGTTTTTTATATATTTAATATTTCAGTTAGTTTATTTTAAATAATAAAAATATATTTTTTAATGATTTTTTAAGTAAATTAAATATTTATCTAATAAATATAGATCTAAATGAACATAAACAATCTTAAGCTAATATCATCTAGTTTTTTTATTTTTAAACATGCTTTATTTTAGATTGGTGCCTCTTAGAGTTCTTTCTTCAGATTTCTGGAGGTGACGAAGCCTCTTCTCACGTGTTGTTCTGTTGTTCAGGAGGTGATTGAGGGTAAAATGGTTGATGAAGACGGTTCTGCAGAGGGTGTGGTGACCGTCTCAGGTCTGTACAAACAGAACGCTCTACAGCGCAGCGTCAGTCAGCTGATTGACAAGAAAGATGAGGAAGCGTGGGAGCCGCACTTCAGACGCCTCGACAGCGGCCTGGTGAGAACATCAGGATTTATGTTGCACTTGCTGCTGCTGGAAATGCTTTATTTTTGGCTGATATATGGTTTTGATTGTCAGTTTGAAGGTGAGGAGTTTGTGGACAGCATCAAAGGCTTCAGCACAGTCAGGAAAGAACACACCATGTTCACGGACACTAACCTTTGACCTTCCTCATGACCTCTGACCCTCATCTCATATGAGAGCAGGATCAGCACTTTCTCTAAAAATCACCTCATATCAGAGGAAAATAAACTGAACTATGTTTTGGTGAAGTTGGACTCTCGTCTCTATGGACCTGACAACACAAACACAGACAGGAGGAAATGACATTATACAGCAGGCCAAAACAACAACAACAACAGGTTCACATCAATATTGAACCAATGACTTGAAACTAATATTTCTCTAAGATGGTAAACAAGCATTGCTTAAAGTTGGCTTAGATGGAATATTTATTTTAACTGAAAAATTTCAAAATCTTTTTCTGAAAATTCTTTTTTTTTTTAAGAAAAAAAAGAAAACCATGTTGTGGCAGAAGTAATATTTAAGAGGTTACTTGATGATAAATTTATTAAAGACAACTTTTCATTAAAACTTTGTATGAAGGCGTCATCCGTCTGTTAGAAGTCACCATCCCTGACAGTTAAACGGAAGTTAGTGTTTGCTTTCTGCAGAGAGATGTTCACATCAAGGACTCAAGCAGTTCATTTTATAATATACACTCACCTAAAGGATTATTAGGAACACCTGTTCAATTTCTCATTAATGCAATTATCTAATCAACCAATCACATGGCAGTTGCTTCAATGCATTTAGGGGTGTGGTCCTGGTCAAGACAATATCCTGAACTCCAAACTGAATGTCAGAATGGGAAAGAAAGGTGATTTAAGCAATTTTGAGCGTGGCATGGTTGTTGGTGCCAGACGGGCCGGTCTGAGTATTTCACAATCTGCTTAGTTACTGGGATTTTCACGCACAACCATTTCTAGGGTTTACAAAGAATGGTGTGAAAAGGGAAAAACATCCAGTATGCGGCAGTCCTGTGGGCGAAAATGCCTGGTTGATGCTAGAGGTCAGAGGAGAATGGGCCGACTGATTCAAGCTGATAGAAGAGCAACTTTGACTGAAATAACCACTCGTTACAACCGAGGTATGCAGCAAAGCATTTGTGAAGCCACAACACGCACAACCTTGAGGCGGATGGGCTACAACAGCAGAAGACCCCACTGGGTACCACTCATCTCCACTACAAATAAGAAAAAGAGGCTACAATTTGCAAGAGCTCACCAAAATTGGACAATTGAAGACTGGAAAAACGTTGCCTGGTCTGATGAGTCTCGATTTCTGTTGAGACATTCAGATGGTGTAAACAGAATGAGAACATGGATCCATCATGCCTTGTTATCACTGTGCAGGCTGGTGGTGGTGGTGTAATGGTGTGGGGGATGTTTTCTTGGCACACTTTAGGCTCCTTAGTGCCAATTGGGCATCGTTTAAATGCCACGGCCTACCTGAGCATTGTTTCTGACCATGTCCATCCCTTTATGGCCACCATGTACCCATCCTCTGATGGCTACTTCCAGCAGGATAATGCACCATGTCAAAAAGCTCGAATCATTTCAAATTGGTTTCTTGAACATGACAATGAGTTCACTGTACTAAATGGCCCCCACAGTCACCAGATCTCAACCCAATAGAGCATCTTTGGGATGTGGTGGAACGGGAGCTTCGTGCCCTGGATGTGCATCCCACAAATCTCCATCAACTTCAAGATGCTATCCTATCAATATGGGCCAACATTTCTAAAGAATGCTTTCAGCACCTTGTTGAATCAATGCCACGTAGAATTAAGGCAGTTCTGAAGGCGATCGGGGGTCAAACACAGTATTAGTATGGTGTTCCTAATAATCCTTTAGGTGAGTGTATAATTTAATAAAACTAATTTCTTTCTCATTTTTATATATATATTTTTTTTAAATGTAAATTTTTTTGTTTTTGTTTTCTAAGGCTTGATTCATTTTTTTGTGTGCATTATTTGCATCTTTAAACATAACATTTCGGAAGCTTGTAATACAAAACAATTGTCTTAATGTACTGATTAATCAAATGAGGAAGTGTGGGGATTTCTTGAATATGGTGGGTCATTTCAAATATGAACCATAACACAAGCTAACATACATTTTACTACTCCAAGATTCCACTTTTTATAATCAAGCAATTCTATGACAATATTGTTTGACACACGTGACATTCAAATATTTGGGTTCATGCTCCCTAAAAATGGGTTAATGGACAAATGAATGGGTTAATTGAGTAAAGATTTTTTTTGTATTAGACAAGCAACCCCATGATAAGGAGAGTATACAACTGGACATATGAATCTGGCCTGTTGAGAAGCACTGAAAGACACAAACGCACAGCGGGTGTGATGAACAGAACAGATGCTTTTATTTGAAAACTGCCCTGCTACACACAATGCATTATAAAATACTAATTCAAAAGGACCATTAATGGTGCATTAAAAATAAGGTACAAAATTTTATGCATTCAAAAAGGCAGCGTTTCATTATTGCTTGTATAAATATAGAATCTCTAGTTATTCTAGTACGTGTACCCTGATTTACTGTGCTAATGTTCCTCAGATTCAGGCCACGACAACCTGACGACACAAACAAGCTGTAGTTAACATTTTATGCAAATCTCGTGTTCTGCAAAACCGTTCCCTTTTAGATCAATTGAAAGTGCATGAAACAACTTTTTCGTTCTGAATGCTTTACAAGCATAAAAACAACATGGACCCTTTTAATGCGAGGATGCATGTTCATCTGGGACACAAGACAGTCATGTGCTTTACTTGCATTAACATAAAAATAGCACACAACTGACTGATGAAACAAGTGTACACATCCTGTAAGTGTTGATAGTTCCCCCTCAGAACGCGAGATGTTTTCGTCCTCGCATGCAGGAACTGCTACCTGAGTTTAAAGGACCAGTTCACTCAAAAAATGTCGTTCCAAACCCGTATCCCTTTCTTTCGTAGAGCACAAAGATAAACGGCTATCAAATGACTTCAGAAGATTTTGAATATGGCACATGATCCATATGGACCTCTTCTATGAGGCCGGGATATTCTTCACCTTTCCACAGAAGAAATAAAGGTTTGGAATGACGTGACGGCAGATTTTTATTTTTGAGTGAAATAATCCTTTAAGGTTGTGCATCTGTGGGAACACATATAAACTCATTCTCTCCACCACAAAACAACATTCAGCTTTTACAGTCACACATTCAAAAATATCACCTCCGTCCGGTTTCAAAAAAAGACTAATAAACGAGAGACAATCATTCAATCTTGTTACAGGACCTCGGTGAAGACAGACAGACAGACGTGTTTATCTCTTTATGAGTGTTTTAGCTCTTCCTAACTTGTCCTTCCTCCACTGTTCTTATCTCACATCATCACAGATTTCACTCCAACTGGCAGCAAATACAAGTGTTGTTCGCTCCTCATCATCTGAATATTAATACTGTCATAGAGATGTTAGAAGCATAAAGACTAAAGCTGGCCAAACACAACAAAGACCATTGAGTATGTGGCAAAGAAATAAAATATTATTATTCTGTTATCAGTACCTCTCAATCGGTTCAGTCTGATATGATTTTACAGCTACATAAATGACCTACACAAATATTTTCACCTGTCTTTGCTGTAAAGTTTGCTTTCAAATCATAAGAAGCAGCTCAAAACTTCCTGAAAACTCATTTCATCTAATGGAAAGACCAAACGAGATCTAGATCTGCACTACAACAAACTCATCTGAATATGATGCAAACATGCATGAGTTACGACAGCGGCACTGTGATGAAAAGATATCAACTACAACATTGTTGAATCTGGTCAACCACGACTGAAATATGAACTGCATTAAGAAATAAACTAAATACTGCACTCAAGGTCACACACAATAACATCTACACTAAATAAAACACATTCAGACTGAGAAATAAATGCCACTGGCGGGGTAAATTCTGTGCATTATTAGAGAAGAACATCATCGGGAGAGATCCAGATGACCAGATGTCTAATGTACCGATGAGATTCGCTGGTTTTCCGCTCTGGAAACTCTATGTGGGACACAACACTGAAACAACAGACACGATTGCACAGATTAGGAAAAGCCTAATATATTACACTAGTGTTCAATCAGATATATATATAAAGTCAGTCAGATATATATATAAAAAAAAAATGGAATACTTTTATTCCTCGAGGATGCATGAAATTGATCAAAATAATTATAAAATATTCTTTATATTCTAAAGATATTTATAATGTTATAAAAGATTATTTTAAAAAAAAGTATCAGTTTCCACAAAAATACGAAGCTGCACAACTGTTTAACATTAATAATAATCAGAAATGTTTCTTGAGCAGCAAATCATCATATTAGAATGATTTCTGAAGGATCATGTGACACTGAAGACTGGAGTAATGATGATGAAAATTCAGCTTTGATCACAGGAATAAATTAAAGTTTAAAATACATTTGAATATAAAACTGTTATTTTAAAGTTGTAATAATATGTCACAATATTAATAAATGTACTGTATTTTTGATCAAATAAATACAGCCTTGGTGAGCAGAAGAGACGCATTTCAAAAACAAAAAAATCTGGCTGATTCTAAACTTTTAAACAGTAGTGTGTATATTGTTGTGTTTTGCTGTATATTATATTGTCGTCCGTAAGAAAATAATGTTTACGAACACACAGCACAGAGACAAACACAACACACACAGACAGACAACAAAAACATATTCTACACATATGGGTGTATTTACTAGGATAGTTTGGAGAAAAACTTATCCACAGAAGGTAAATCAGACAAATTCTGCCTTGGTGGATGTCCTTATTTGGAATAACTAATTATAAATACAATTTTAATGTTTTTTTGTTGTTGCAATTTTACTTTGTTAATGTTATATGAAATCAACACACCTCTGTCTCCTGATCTCTCACACCAGTGCTAAAGGTCAAAGGCAGCGAGATCAAAAATAAAACATAAAACACACACAAGATCAGTGAGGTTCAGACAGACAGTGATGGAGATCGATGAGTGTTTCAGGTGTCTCTGATACCTTTGAGGATGTAGTCGGTCAGAAGAGCAGGAACTGTGTCACTGTCCTCGCGCATGGCATGAAGAACTGCAGAGAAACACGGATACATGTACAAAAACACACTCTTTAAATCTGGAAATATTATCAGAACATATAATACTTTTATAGCAATGCATTAAATATTAAAATCAAATATTATACATCTCTCTCTCTCACACACACACACACACACACACACACACACACACACACACACACACACACACACACACACACACACACACACACACACACACACACACACACACACACACACACAAGGTATGTCTATTTAACATGTTAAAGGGATAGTTCACCCAAAAATGAAATTTTTTTCAGTATTTACTCTCCCTCATGTTGTTCAACCCCGTAAGACGTTCGTTCATCTTCGGAACACGAATTAAGATATTTTTGGTGAAATCTGAGAGCTGGATCACTCCCCCATAGGCTTCTTCAGGGATTGACACTTGCCAGCCCTGAAAAGTTATTAAAGAAATCATTAAAATAGTCCAAGTGGCTCAATCTTAAGTTTATCAAGCGACGAGAATACTTTTTGTGCGCAAAAACAAACAAAAATAGCGACTTTATTTCAACTATTCATTTCCTTCTCTGTGGGCCTCTAGTCAGTTAACGTAGTGTGGTCGCGTAGAGCTACGTCACACGTAGGCTCACTATTGGCCGACGCTGGTCATGTGGGTGATGCGTGTGACGTACAACAACAGAAGCTTACACTGTTATACTAGTGAACTGACTAGACGCCCACAGAGAAGGAAACGAATAGTTGAAATAAAGTCGTTATTTATTTATTTTTTGCGCACAAAAAGTATTCTTGTCGTTTGATAAACATAAGATGGAGCCACTGTAGTCACTTGGACTATTTTAACGATGTCTTTAATAACTTTTAGGGGAACATGTGTCAATCCCTCAAGAAGCCTATGATCCAGCTCTCAGATTTCATCAAAAATCTTAATTCGTGTTCAGAAGATGAACGAAGGTCTTACGGGGTTGGAACAACATGAGGGTGAGTAAATACTGACAGAATTTTCATTTTTGGGTGAACTATCCCTTTAAGGGAAAAATAAAGGCATTAATATTAATGCATGTATCCTACGTAGTTCATATTACATTTCATAAAGTTGATTGGTGACGAACATGAAGCAGGGCAGCAACACACTGAGTGATGAAGCCAATAGAAAAATAGCCAAAATTCAAGATATCAGGGCAAAAATGCCCCAGTATGCCCCAGCATGAGTTGTCTCATATTTATATCATGATATAGTTAAGCAATATCACACGAGCAACGATTACAATATCACACGAGTGCTGTTTTTATCCCGAATAGCACGAGTGCAAATGTGATGCTGATTTTATAGAAGAGTTCAATAAATAAGAAATGAATAGTTATATTTTAGACACAATATTGTCAGCTTTTGCTCAATTTTGCAAACGTAAATATTACCTAAAAGCCAGAGAAGAACTGCACACAGCGGTGCTTCGTGTCTGAATGAATCTGTTTTGAGCGAATCAATCGGGTGAACCACTGATTCAATGGCCCATTTATAAAGAGAGACATTTAAAACGACTTACTCATTTAGACATTTACACCTCCTACTAGCAGTTTTAGTTTCTTATTTAGAGAATAATTTCATTAAAAAATTATTTCATATTTCCATATTTATAAAAAACACATTAAAGGTATAGTTCACCCAAAAATTTAAATTCTGTAATGTACTCACCCTCATGGCTGTTGAAGCCTAAAAGTTTATGTGTAATAAATTGTTGAATAAATATTGAATCAAATATAATATTTATTTCTAAATCTACTTTTTGTAATGTCTCTTTGATGCTTTTCTAATTTAACACAATAATGACATTATCTTTTGGTGGTAATTTCTCAACCAAATTTGATGTGCAACTAATTTGCGATTAATTAACCACCACATCATGTAATTAGAATAAATTAGAGTAATAAGTAATATTTTTAATGTGCACACGCATTCACTTTGACTCACTCTTGGTCAGGATCTGCAGGTCTTCTACAGACGGTGCTCCGCTGCTCCTGTCATACGGGATCACCGTCGTCAAATACTGGGACAAAGAACAAAAAAAAGGTCAAAAATCTAAAACAACAAAGTCCATTTTAATAGAGAGATAATTACACTAATTTTTCAACAATGAAAGAACCCAGAATAATACATTTGTTTGTTTGTGGCTTATAGTTTAACGCCATGCCAGCTACCCTGGCTATATTCATGGTGAGAAAATAGTTTTTTAAATTTTATGTTAGATAAAAAAAATTCTATGAATTCTGACAGAGTTCAGTCTATCACAGTCCATCAAACGTGCTTCAGTAATAATGGATTCTGGACCGAGGGGCATAAAGGAGAACCTTCACCCGGTAACAGAAAAATGAGTTAGTCTCTATACGACAGCATGGGCAGGCACATGATCCCAGCGATTTACAAAACGTTTTACACCAACCGCAAGATTGATTTTGTAAAGTTTGTTTGTTATACACCGATCACATTCAGCTTGCCATGTCTTGCGGATGTAAATGTTTATAACAGGTTTGAAGGTGGAATTGGGCCTGAATACATTTAAACAAGGTCAAATGTGTTAAAGGAAGCTGAAGTAGTATTGATAGTTAAAACATTGACAGGCGTGGGGTTCTGTAGAGGATTTTGTGTGGTTTTGCTGATGAGCAGACAGTAATTCTCATCCTTACGGTTCCTGGCACATACGAGCGGTCGGATCTCTGCACTCCTCCTGTGGGCTTTATCTTCCTCTTCTTCTTCAGCAGCTCTCGATGCTCTTTCTGTCGGTTCTGCACGTCGATGAGAGCCGAGATGAACGTGTTCTTCACCTCCTTCTCATAGTCCAGCTCCTCCCTGACCGCCAGCTGATCGACGAGCTCCTCTGAGAAACCCCGGATCTGACGCTCCACCTCCTCGAGACGCTCCAGCAGCTCAGACACACACAGACCACGCAACCCTGAAATACAGAAGAAACATCCGTTTCAGTCAGTCAAAAACAGACACAAGCTTATCTCTACTTCTACAGCACCCTCATTTCAACACTCCAGTTCTGTCTGAGATATAAAAGATACAGTATGTGTGAACATCTTACAACATAACAGAGCTCAAACGGTACTTGAACAGTTTCCATTTTACATTTCAGCTAAATAAACTAGAGAATATATCAGGAAATTTCTTATTTCTACATACTGCCACAAAAAGTACTATGCTAATGTACACAAAACATGCCAAGTTAAACAATTATGTAAATATTAGTATATTCGTTGAATTACTTAACTGCCAGGAATAAAGAAAAAAACATTAAGAACAGTGAGGGTTTTCTAGTTTTCTATATCATTACATTATATTTTAGTGTTTATACACATACTAGTGAAGCATCGAAATGAAAATTTTGGGACGAAAATAAATAGCTGTACAAACATTTAAATTGCACACAAGGCAGTTTTTATATCAATGTTTTAATAATAGAATTATGTTTTTAATCCAGTTTGTTGGTGAAACAAACATTTAAATGATAATAAACTGTAATAACTTTCTTTCATGACAGATTGATTCAAACATTCATTAAATAATGAAGACATCTCTAGGAACAGGTAGAATAAAAATATAATGAATATGTAATATAGTGCATATATTTATCAAAACTCTCCTCTCTAGAGATAATTTTACTAGTGAACTATCAAAGCTAGTCAATGAATGGCTTATCTGAGGTAAATGTGACATTATGTGACATTGTTCTCAAGCTGTTTTATTGACATCTTTCCACGGTTGAAACACCGATTGAGTGATTGCAAGATACAGGATTCATTTCAGTAAGTTGTACTGTGTCTTTCAGCATGCCTTCTGATGTTATTTAGTCTTTAAATAACATCAAAATTGTTGTTTCGGACAAAATTGTTCAGGGGCCCAAATTTCGGTGCATCATTAATACATACAATCATTGCACACCTTAATTATTTAATGCAGGGTTTCCAAAATTACAACTTGTAAGTTGAAGAAAATCAAGTTATTAATGAAATCATAAAAAGTTCACATTAAAACTAATAATAAAAAATACAAATAAAACACTAACTAAAAAAAATTAAATATATATATTTTTTCCCCTGCATGCCATCTGACCATTAACCGATATCAGAGAAACATGAACATGCGAATGCAATGTTAAATTATTGAAATATTAACTTAAAATCTCAGGAGGTACTTCAAATAATGTTTAGGTGAAAAGCTTTTGGCTGACAAAAAAAGTTGTGAATACTTACGTTCCTCGCAGCTGCTGCTGGATGTAGAGTGTGTGAGTGTGTGTAACTCATGCGACATCATGGAGAGGTCAAACTGAGATGGACTCTCATGTTCCTCGTCATCTGGAGACTCCTGCATGATCTCTTCAATCTCCTCTATCACCTGATTAACACACACAGGTTATGGAGATTAATGTACAGGTTTGACCACATCTGCCAAGACAAGTCATATTTATTTATATAGGGCTTTATATGCGCAAAATATGCGTTGTTCACGCTCTGCTGACCCTTGCAATGAGAAAAATCGCAAAATCGTTGTCATTTAGGATTAAGATTGCATGGGTGTTTGAATCGTATCATGATCTTTTAACGATTAATCGTGCAGCGCCCTATGACTGGCCCTCATTAATATACTCTCAAAGGTTTCGAGTGTGAATAATACCTGTTCTGCTGTAAACAGCGGCTCCTCGTTCACACAGGAGATGATGATCGTGTGCATGTCCATCTGATCCCTGAGCTCCTCGTCATCAGACACGTCCAGATTACGGACCTCCACCGTCTAAAACACACACACACACAGTGTGAGCTCTGTCTGCACGGACAGAAGGGAAAGATGACTGGATGGACAGATCTCACCTCCTGAGGTCGGAGGTTCAGTGTGTGCAGGTGTAGTGAACGAGTGTGAGAGGTTTTCCAGTCCACTGGCATCACGTTGCCGTAGTTCTCCGTCAGAGCATTCCATATCCTGTGAAATAACAAGAAAACAGAAGAATAAATAAGACAGACAGCATCTACAACCTCTAATAAGGTTCATATGCAGGTCATTGCTTTCTAAAATGTAACCCTGTAAAGCCTAACATGAAATAATAGACAGATATATGTAATGAAATCAGTTTTTTGAACATTTAGACAAAATATAAAAAAGTTGTTTTGTATCATATTTGATACATCAGACTTTTATGGCTTATATATGATATATTGAGAATATGGAGCTCATACTTGAGGACGAGGAAACATCTAGGCCTATATTTTATTCAGTGGCCCAAACTGAGCAAAAATTTGCAATTTGGTGCAGATGTTGATATTTGTATGCCAAAAAAAATAAATAAGATGAAGTTCTGACAGCTTGTAATGTAAATCAGGGATCTTTATACCAGTATAACAGATTACTTAGGCTACTTAAAATGCACAAAATATCATATTTGATGCATTATTTTAACATAAATTCTCTAAAATAAAAATGATGTATGGATAAGTTGCTTCAGTCCATTAGGTGTTCATCTTAGAACATAAGTAACTTTTATATTGTTAATGTTTACTTTATAAAAAATAAAGATTTAAATGTATTTAGTTATGTGACACTGAAACGACATTTACAAAATACTTTAACAAAAATGGTGCAAAAAAGAATTTCCAAGAATATCATGGAACTACCATGGTAAATGTCCAAAAAATAAAAACGTAACATTATTTTAGTGTAAATAAAGAATCACAGCCACAAATGTGAAAGCTAACAGCTAATTCTCCACAACATGAAGTTAAGTAAATAAAACAGGAGCGTTTATATTTATATAAACTTCTTTACAATATAATTATATAATACATTATATTTCACGTTATAATCTTATTTTGAGTATGTTGTTGTCACTCACTCGTCGTCGCGCAGCAGCTCGTGCTCGCTCACGGCGCGCACAGAGAGGCTCGTGAACACGCTGCTGGAGTGAGGGAAGCTCGCGCTCAGCGTCTCGTCGAAAGATGCGAAGCTTTGGATCTGCGGGGAATTCTCCGGTTCCGCGGTCCAGCTGGTGCTCGAATCGGCCGCTTTGAATTCGTTAAAATCCTCCCAGTCTTCATCAAGCGGAGCGACTGGGGCCGCCATAACTGTGGGCAACGACGGGGACACAGAGAACGCGCGCGAGGGGGCGGGGCGACGCTGCCACGCAAACACGCGTAATCAAAGCAACTTTTTTTTTTGTGTAAATCTCCTTTTTACTTAATTATTAGTAGAATACTATAAAAAATTAATAAATTGAAAATACACCAACGTAGAAACTAATTCAATCTATTTAAGAAAAATCAAATAACTTGTAAATAATTTTTTTTCGTTTCTTAATAATGATAATGTAAAAGTAGTATTCTTTGAAGTAGTCGACCTTATAGTATTACCATTCATATTATTAATATACCATGGTGGTGCCACTGCCACCTCAGTAAATCCAAATCCTCCCAGTCTTGATCGAGCGGAGCGACCGGGGGCGCGCGCGAGGGGGCGGAGCGACGCTTCATTTTTTGATGTTATTTTTTTTGCGAGTAAATCTCCTTTTTATTTAATATTAGTAGAATAATATAATTTTTAATAATAATTTAAAACGTCAAGCCAAGATTGTTTCAATACAGATTGTTTCAAAGCAGCTTTACAGAGATAGATAACAGGAAAATAATGCAACAAAGTTTGTTTCCAGAAGAAAATAGCTTCACAGTCCAGCTTAAGTAAGTCCAGTGATGTTTCATTTTTGTTGTAAAAAAGTTATTAATTTAGTAGTTCATTTATATAGCCGCTCTGGAGAAAACGGTGATGTCATCGTCCAGTTCAGTTCTCATACAATGGTGTCAATGCGTTTTCAATTAAAAAAAAATTATAAAAAAAATGGTGTCAATGCAGGCAGATCAATAATGTTGAATATTAAATTAAATGTTAAATTTAATGTCGCAAACTTTATTGTCCCCAACTAAGCAAGCAACAAAGGTGAAACCGGGCTCAGTCGGGGGCCAATACACCAAAGTAGAAACCTAATTAAAGCTAATAAAAAATATATATAACAAAAAAATAGTTAATATTTTTTTCCATGTCTGAATGATGATAATGTAAAACTAGTATTCTTTGAAGTAGTCTACATTATAGTATCATATAAAATAAATACCAATGGTATTACCATTTATACTACACTATTACTATACCATGGTGCCACCACAGTACTTTTCGTAGTGGATTATTCTTGTTGTAACAAAGGTAACCAAATATTCTGTAAAGGTTTAAGAATTGGTCACTAAACAAAAAAACTAAAAATATTTAACAGTGGTCTTGTGACCCCATGCAGTTCAATGTGAAATGCCTCATTATGTTTCAAAACCCTGAATGCTTTATTGAAAATATGCATACATAACATTTCCTACACAACAATACAAAACAGTACAATCACTTTTGAAATAACACATTTAATGCAAATGGGATGCCCTTCGGACAGGAGCAATTATTATGACGAAAACCTCTCACATATCTGATACACAATCAAACATGAGAGCAACACACCTGCAGTTAGCTGGGAAAAAAAGAGACCCTCTTGCATATGGTTAGTAGAGTAACAATACTACCCCCATCATCATCATCATCAAATGCATTAATAGTATGTCTACTGCTGTAATGAGCAGGCTTGTTTTTAAAACAATGAGGAATAGCCAAAGAAAGTGACAAACTGCTCTCAGATCAGCTAAATCAACAGCAGGACGTGTCACAGTGCACAAGCATCAGCCTGGTCCAAGCAGCAACCAATTATTGTTGAGATTGTATTAGATGTTAATTAGCTAACGGCACAAAATGGTCCTCAAGTAAACAACAATTCAATGAAAACCAAAACAGGCAGATGTTGCTGAGCAATGCAAAGAGATTTCATTGAAGCCATTCTATATCAAAATCCATTTTTACAAATCTTTAATAACTAAAATAGTCGTTGGAATAATAGAATTGATCGCTCTCAAACAATTGCATTTATAACGAATTTCACGTAGCGCTTTAGCGCCCAGCTGTTAAGATTCATAAAGTTGGCGAGGGTAATCCCTTAAAAATGTTTAATAAAGAGTTTGATGCAAGTTTAGAAAAGATTGTGAATTAATCTGGATATCCATTTAAACTTCCACCTGCGAGGCAAAGGCGGGGCGTTTAGCACCATCTTATGACTGCGGAAAGCATATGTGGATGTTAATAAAATTATGGTTAATGTAATAATATATATGTTTAAAATAAAAAAAGAATGCTAATAATGCTTAAATTAAAGATTTAAAAAAAGAGGAGACAAATTATCTGGTTATAGTTTAATATAATGATACAGAGATAAAGTCAACCAAAAAAAAAAAGAAAAGAAATATTGTAAACCAAAAAAGTAACAAAAACTTCCATAAAAACAGGCAGAAAAGCATTTCTTTTCAAACATTTAATATCAGTCCATAGCAAATATTTATTTCTCTCCAAAAAGGGGGACTCAAATGCTCGATATTTGGTGTAAACAGCTCAGATCAGGGAACTTGACCGTGTGGATTTAACTGAACTGATGTACAGGCAGAGATGAAATGGTTGTGGATATGTAGTGCGGTCGGAGACGGTTTATTTTAATGCTGGTATGGCTGCTGCAAGAAACATTATATCTGGGGTCTCAGCTCAAATGTTGCTGCATAGGTCATTTAAACGCCACAAACTCCTCATCGGGAGCCGAATATCTGATTGACAGTTTGAGTGTCACAGTATCTTTTCTGTTTAAAGCTGTCGGCACGTTTTCACACACGCTCTGTGTAAGAAGAACGTGCATGTCGCTCTCAAAGTCACGTTTCCGATCAATTTTTCAAACTAATATGATAAAGTCTCTCTCCTGGACGCCACCTCTAAGGTAAGTGGTGAAAACAAGGAACTTCGCTAATAGGTTTCTTTAAAAAAATAATAATAATAATAAAAAAAAAAAGATACAAAATGGTTCTCAAGTTTTAGTTCCACAGATGAAGGTCTCTGGGGCTTCGGTCAGATTCTGTTAAAATGATTTATACAGCTAAACAGGGGACACACTCACGCTGGTGTGAAAACAGTGCCACATGCGGACGTACACCAACTTCAGGCACATTTGAACACACACACACACACACGGCTGTGCTACAGGAAGGAGGCCGAAGCAGAATTTGAGTCCAACACTCAAACTCTCAGAGATCAGAACGTGACCTCTGACCCCTGCTGATGCGTGACGTGGGCCCGGTGGAAACAAATGCATTTGTGTTCTGAAAGATAAAAATAAAACAAAATACAGAAAAACTACAGCACTCCATCATCAACACTAAAAGCCCAAGCTGATCAACTGCTAAAGGAACAAAAGAGAATTGCTAGGACTAGGATTTCTTTTTTAAAAAAGTGTTGAGTCCTTTGCCTCAGGAGGATTGAGAGCAAGAGAAAAACAATGAGTGCGAGTTTAAACACCCGGCCGAACCCTGGTCACCCACCCCGGCGCTCGAGCCTGATGGGCGGCATCTTGTCTTCAGGCCTAATATAAGGGTTATAATGTGGAAACACGGGGAACCCGATGGGAAAGAGATCAGATCCGTGGTTATGAAAAGCGGGTCCCTATGGAGATCAGCGTCAGGGGCCTCCGCTGCCTCCGGACTCCTGAAAGCGAGGCTCTGGATCTCTTTCGCGTTTGCACTCTTGTGTGTCGTTGTGGAGGAGGGCAATGCTGTAATCGTGTTTTTCTCTGTTGGACTTCGCATATTTCTTGTAATAAGAAGCCGTCTGTTCCAGGACTGCCATCAACTGTCCATATTGTTGCAACTCTCTGAGAAAATGAGAGAGATTGACATGTGGTGAAAAGCAACACTTTTACTCAGCAAGGATGCGTTAAATTAATCATGTGACAGTAAAGACATTTATAATGTCACAAAAGATTTTTTGTTTCAAATGAATGCTGTTCTTTTGAACTTTTGGTTCATCAAAGAAAAAATGCATTTTCCACAAAAATATTAAGCAGCACAGCTGAATTCGACATCTATAATAATAAATGCTTATTGAGCAGCAAATCATCATATTATAATGATGTCTGAAAATTCAGCTTTGCATTACAGAAATAAATTACATCTTAAAATATATCTAAATAGATCCACTCAAAATATAACAGTTATTTTTAATTACAATAATAATATTATTTCACAATATTACCAGTTTTACTGTATTTTTGATCTAATAAATGCAGCCTTGGTGAATATATAAAATACAAAAAAAACAAAAAAAAAAACGGTAGTGCATATAACAATTTACAACTTAAAGCTACTATATGTAAGATTTTTGTAATAAAATATCCAAAATCCCTTGAAGAGTGCGATATATTTCCAACAGTTGTATACTTACGAATGTCCCAAAGATTTTTAATTTCAGAAAAATTCCAATCTTAAATAATGGCTTGTCAATGTTCAATTGTTGCCTGTCAATGATGTAATATCCGCGTTATCCCTGGTTTCCCTGGCATAGTAACCATGGCGACAGATGTGGACAACTGCGTTACGTCTAGTGGCATTCTCATGCTGTTGTTGTTTTGTTCAAACATTATGGACCATGGGAAGCAGACTTTGGGACAAAAGGAGAACTAAAATGAGGATCAATACCAGCGTGGCGTTTTCGAGATGCGTGACAAACTTCGACTTGACAGAGACGCTGCTCTTGCATGTACTTTATTAGACAGGTGAGCAAATGTACATAAAACTAATCAATGTTATATAGCTCAACATGATGAAATGTTAGAATATGATCAGTATGTTATTTTGGACCATGGCAAGCAGACTTTGAGACAAAAAGAGGACTAAAACGAAGATCAAAATCTTTCGAGATGGCGAGAGCTCCACGTCTGCGACTAACTTCGAGTTGACAGAGACGCGAGTGTTGCATGTACTTTATTAGACAGGTGAGCAAATGTACATAAAACAAATGTTATCAATGATAATCAATGTTATTTAGTTCAACATGATGAAATGTTAGAATATGATCTGTATGTTATTCTAACGTTGATCTAGCTTAACTTACTTGGTCTCATACAGCCAACATACAACCTAACTAACAACATTCAACACACTCAAATGCCGTTTAGTGTGATCGTGTAACTGTTAAAGCAAGTGAAACAGCGCTGCGTTACCTCAAGTTTGATTCTTCTAATAAACTGACCTGTGTGAGTATTAATTCAGCACTTGAGTGTAGTTCGGTAGAATGAAATGTCCTTATTCTTTTATATCCACGGGACTCGCGTTGTGTGTGGCGCTGGTATACGTCTAGCAATCGTGCCCTGCTTCATACCACAGTCATGTTAAAACATCAATGTATTCACTCATCCATAAAATATCCATCAGCTTGACGACAAGATCCATAATTCAGCTTAATGTGGAATATACGTCATCAGTATACGCCTTTGTTATTGTAAGAGATTAGCGCCCCTGCTGGGGAAAATCCTTGCATATTGTACCTTTAAATGTCCTTATTCCTTTATATCCGAGGGACTTGCATATGGCGCTGATATCGGTCTCTTATTAGCAATCGCGCACTGCTTCATTCCACAGTGATGTTAAAAAACATCAATGTATTCACTCATCCATAAACATTATCAGATCCATCAGCATCACGACAAGTTATGCTCATCAACCTATGCCTTTGTTATTGTAAGAGGTTAGCGCCCCCTAGTGGTGAAAAAATAAATATTGTAGCTGTAAACATAATTACTATAATTATTACATAATTATTTTATATTTACTCCAGACTGTTTTTTAAAATGAACAGACTGTACTTACAAACTTCTTGTTAAATTATGATTAACAGAAGTGCTATTCATTGGTAAAAAGCTTCAGTCACAACAATATGGTTAAGAACCTGTTTGACAGCATAATGGCTTTTGTTAGTCCCAGTTTTTAGAACAGCATTAGAAATACTGCTAAAGTGACAAAACACTGTTTCTGTTCCAGAAAAGTTAGCTCATGCATTCATGACTCAATCACTCGCAATGCACTACTGGCTGAACGTCCGGCAGCCTCAAATGAGATTACATTGTAACAAAGTAGTTAAAAAGATACTAATTCACAAAACCTATTGTACTTCTCTAACAATGTGGCCATATATGTTGAGCATGTGAACGTAATGGCCAATCAGAGGCATTTAAGAATCCATTCAACTGCACTCAAAATGCTAGAGGAAAATGCTGGTATAGCCACATTTTTTAAATTTCAGTACCGTACCTACTTGGTACCGAAGTTGGTACTTTTGACAAGACTAATGTAGGATGGGATTGCTGCAATAAAATGTAAATGTTTTCAAAAACAATGAGAATTTTTTGAAAAATAACTTTTGATAATATAATAATAAATATTTGTTCATAATTATATAGTAATAATAATAAAAAATTGACTGGATTGTGAAGTTGAAACAGTAAAAATACAAACATTTATGACAATATTTTTTTTATAATATGCAAAAAAAAAAAAAAAACAGTAATGTGTTACACAGTCAATCCTATTTATTTAAGAATGTTATTGAAACTCACATTTAAATAGATTATTGCGGTCTTTATGTCAAGTATTATTGAGAGTGATAGTATTTTTTTTGCTTGTGCATCAACTAGGCTGAAACCTAAAGGTCACCCAGTAAACGAATCTGAAGAATCAAAGCTCTAACTAGCAGTGTCATTACACTTGCTGTATATTCTGCGATCGGATAGTATGTCTGTACCATTGAGGCCGTCCAGCTCTTGTGCGTCCAGGAAGGGTGCGGGTCCCCAGATTCGGACCGTGCCGTCATCAGAAGCGCTGGCCATAAGACTGGGAATACACGGGTTCCAGCTGACACAGTTCACTGTGCGTGTGTGTCCCGTCAACTCCACGATCGGAAGCTCACTGCGCTTGTGCCAAATATATACCTTATGATCTGAGAGACAGAGCGAGATTGAGTGACACTCGTTCAAAATACACCCGAGCAAAGAAGCTGAGGAATAAAACTAAGTTACCTTCACTGCCGCTAGCGATGAAATCCTCGTTGTGTCCACCGAAGCAGGAGTGAATGGTGTAGAAACCCTGTGTCACACCCTGAAACTTCCTGACCAACACCCGGTCCTGTAGGTCCCAGAGATGAACGCCCTGAGACAAACACAAGATTTGGTTAGGACACAGTGCGAGACACATTCGCTTAAAAACACTGAACATTAGTAAAACATCACAATATGAAGATATGAAAACATAAAGATAACATTAATTCAATACAATTTAAAGCAATATTCTCAAATAATTAGAAAATTACTTAAACTATTATTTAAAAATAACTACAAAAAACAATATTTTAAAAATTATTAATAATCTTTAACAATTATTAAATTATGAAAAAAATAAGAATAACATCGCTGCAATAAAATAAAATTATTTAAAAGAAAATGAAGTAACTTAATTTTTTTATTATAGCATACAAATGAATTTAAAGATACTAAACAAAAGCAAGTATTGCAGCAATAAAATAATATCTTCACAAAACTTGAAAATGAATGAAAAATAATCGTAAAAATATTTTGGATTATAATAATATTTAATAATTATTAATGAACTACTATTCTTTTATTGTCAAAAACATGAATTTAAAAAGTAACCGAATGAACGCACGTTTGAGACCCATATGCTTACCTGAGTTGCAACATTTAACAAAGCTAATCTTCCATTCTTAGAAACAGTGAAAGACATTATAGGATGATCTTCCTGAACTCTAGAGAAGAAACAAAGAGAGAATTGAAAGTTCAGACACAGTTTCCAAAACTCCGAACCATCTGAAAAATGAACATCTGCTTACATGTTTCTGTCTGTTAGGTCCTCGAAACTATATCCACGGATCCGCTGGTGCGTATCAGAGGCGAGAACAGTCCGGCCGTCGTTCATACACCAGAGGCACTGCACACGCACACCTTCCCACGACTCCAACAGGTTTCCGTCGAGATCCTGTCCAAGCACAATCAACAAGTCAACTCACCTTTATTTATGTAGTGCTAAACACAAAGCTGCGAAAATTGTTTTAAAAGCGGCTTCACATTAATAAACAGGAAAATGACAATCAAAGTGTGACTCAAAATTCTAATTCTGCTGTAAAAAAGCTCTAAAAAGACAATAGCGTGTCATTATTCAGCTCAAGTCAGTTCAGTTCAATAACTGTAAAGTTCATCATTACTAAACTAAAGAGAATCCTGACAATCAAACCCCTTCAAGTCCATTTTGAACTTACACATTGGTAAAACTGCCCTCTCTGTCCTCCTGTCACGAAGCGCTTGGCGTCGGGGTTCCAGGCGACACTGGTTAGGCTGTCCTCATGAGACTGACTCATCTTGGTCCGCAGTTCTCCTGTCTGACCACCAGGTGGAAGAAGAGAGTCAACGGTAAGAGTCGAGCTAAACTTAAAGTCTTTAGGCTGCGTTCGAAATTTAATACTTCCGAATACTATATAGTATGAGAAAAACAGTACGCCAACAGTGCAGTATGTCCGAATACATAGTATTTGAAAAAAAGTAGGCGAAAAGTCCCCGGATGACCTAATACTTCCGGAGAGATCGTGAAGTGCGCTGCGCATATGATGGATACTTTACTATCCCATGAGGCCACGGGAGAGGATTTATGAATAGAGGTGAAGGGATGCCACTGACGCTGGAAGGTCACATGATAATGACAACTTGGTGGATGTAGTATGTGTGGATTACATTCATACTATAGTACACACTTTCATACTATATAGAAGGTACTTTAAGTAAGTTCAAATTCAAATGTAGTGCCTACTCAAACAGTATGTGATTTCGGACGCAGCTTCCGTCTACATCTAACACACTTCAGTGGTGAATCAACCAAAATGGGTTTTTAATAGCAAATGCTGATATCTTCGAGTCGGGTGGACGATGGCCAATTTAAAGCCCATTTATTACACTATTTAATTTAAGGATAGTAAATAACACATGGATAACATGGCTGTAATAAAAATTTAACACAATATTATGTTATAAAATCATTACAAATAAATTAATTTGAAAATTAGTAATTTAAAATAAATATGAAAAATAATTATTACTAAATAATAGTGTAATCATTTTTAATATTCATTATTTTATAGAAAAACATCCCAATTTAATTGTAAAGAGATTAAATAAGACACTACTGCAATAAAAAAATAATTTAGAAGTAAATCAATGAATTTGAAAAATCTGAAATAATTGTAATCATTTTCAATCCTCAATTTTTTTAATTTAATTATAAAACAAAAAAATATGTATAAAGGTAGTAAATGTAAGGATAATATTGCTACAATAAAACAGTACTTTTCATATTAATTTGTCTTAAATGATTGAATTTTAAAGAATTACAATCAGAAAAATTAATTTAATCATAAGTATGAATGGTTTTTAATTATTATAATGTATAATGATCATTATATTATTTGATTTTATATTTTCATAATTATAATTAATAAACTACAGCTAAAAAAAATATACATATATATATTTTGGATATTGTAGTAATGACATAACATGTCTAACATGTTTTCTCTTTTTTACTAAAAAAAATTAGGTTAGGGTTACCAACAAAAAGCTTCTTGCAATAAATTGAAGAACCAAGGTTGTGTATTACACACCTAATCAATGCTTTGTCTATGCATTGCATTTTATCATTTTCAAGTAGCCAAAGAATGATGGAAAGTGCCATATAAACCTTTAGCCTTAAATGTGTCAGAATGATCCTAATCATGCTTTATAACAATTCTACATCAGTAAACAAAACAAGAACAAAATAATAATCCACATCCACCAGTAAAATGTATAATACAATCAATTAATACAATTTAAATATTGAGCCAAAAGAAAATCTTCATGTGCAATTGTCATCTTGTAAATACAACAATGACTTGGAGGTAGCATAAGATCAGCCCAGATTTAGAAAATCTCTTGCTAAAATGCATATTCTGGCAAATCAAAATACAACAAGATGTGCAGTGTTTACCTGAACGTTCCACAGCCAGAGCTCAGAGCAGTCGTCTGGACCGCAGGCGATCAGGTAAACGTCATCAGGACTCCAGGCAAGATACGACACACCGTACGCGTGACCCTCCAGAGTCCGTAAGAGCTTCAACTGATGCGAGTCCTGTGTGTGAGAGTGGATATTTACACCACACCATCCACTTCAAACAGAGCTATTCAAGATGTCAACTCTCACTGAAAAAGTTTGACTTCCGAGATGCTCAAATGTTTCGTTGCATGTCCACATGAAAGACGTCCTCACTCACCGGCTCCACCTGCCAGATGATAACAGTTGTGTCCTTCGAGCCGGTGGCGAGTTTAGTGCCGTCGTTGGAGAACTTGCAGAACCAGACTTCATTGCAATGCTCCGTGAGGATCTGGTGTGTGTAACAGGGAAACTGTTTCCTGCAAACACAAACACGGAGATGTTGAAATCGTTGAGAGCGGAGGAGGGTGTGTGTGTTGCGTTTGAATGTGTAAACGCAGCACACCTGGTGCAGACATGATCCAGCAGTAAGGACACAGAGTCCAGACTGGAGTCCAGTTTGGTGTTGTGATAAAGGCAGTGATCTCTCTGCATCTCCACAGCCTGTCTGAGCAGCGTCTGCAGCCGCCGAGGAGGCAACATCACAGAGGGGGGCAGGTACGCTAAACCATACACACAGACACATGAGTACAATTCAGATAGATTATATGAAGTTAATAGAAAACAGTAAAAGATTGTGTGGGTTGTGTTTGTTTACCAGGCTATACGCTGAAGACAAAAATACCATCAAATATGAGCTAAATCTGATCAGCAATCTTTTTTTTTTTTCATTCTAAAAGTTCAAAATCATAAAAATTATATTATAATTCTTAATTCTTATAAGATTTATATTTATTATACACAGAAATAATAGAAGTCTTATAAAAAAACAATAATAATAATATATAAAATTATTATACCAATATAATATCAATTAAAAATTACAATATAAATAAAAACATAATTTCTGCTATCACTTAAAGTAGTGATTCTCCAGGTAGGCCGTAAGATAACTTAAAATTAATTTAAATATATTAATATAATTCATTAATTTTATTATTAACTCTTCGGGGTCGCCGATCACGCCGGCGTGATCAAGTTACATGACCAGTTTAAGACGTCGAAGCATAAAAACAAAGTCACGTTGAGCGCTGCCGTCCACTTCTGTCGAAAGTGCTGGCTTGAAATTCTATTTTACTTTTTGTTTTGTGTTGATAGACCAAGTAAAAACGGAGATATGATCATTTAAACTTTATATAAAAAAATACTGACGCGTTCGTAAAAGAACGCAAGATGGGATGCGACAGGCGTTGCATTTATTCTAATAACTTCGTCGGTTTTTGTCATAAAACAAAACGGAGAAAAATGTGTGAATCTGCTGACTCTGCTCTTCAGGCTGCACATTTTAGGGAATGGAGGAGGAGCCAACTGAGCTAAGACGCAAAATTGAAAGGCAGAGGATTTTACGGAGTTGATAAAGAGAGACATATATACGTTATATATATAGAGAGAGATTATTGCTAGTTTTTGGAAGAGTTTGAGTAGATTTTGAGAGTAGTTTAGGAGTAGTGTAGATAGTTTAGGTAGTTTAGGAGTAGTTTAGGTAGTTTAGGAGTAGATTTAGATAAACTGTTTTGAGGAGAGGCACAGATAAAAAATAAAAATAAAAAACACCTGATATTTGTTGTCAATAGTTGTATGTATAATTTGATTTTGTGTTCATTTTACTTTTTGTATGGTATATTTGCACTATTGAGGAACCCCTCTTACTCAAGGAATGAAATCCCTGTAATGTAGCTATCTGTGTAATTGTACATGAAGTGTTTTGTAGAGTTTCTAAGCAAAAAGGAAAAGAAAAAACGCCTATTGCCACACCTGCTTTTTGCTGCATATAGTTTAATTTTATCTCAATTTTACATTTTTGATGTTGTATTTGCACTATTTGCGAACCCTCATACTCTGGGAACGCAAGGCCTTAAATATAGCTCTCTGAATAATTGTGTGCACAACATTTTTTAAAAAGTGGCTGAGCTAAAAAGAAAGAAAAAAAGCCTATGGCTACACCGGCTTTTTTTTGTAAATCATATTTTTTTTGTATATAGGTTGATTATATCTGAATTGTACCTGTATATGTTGACATTTACAACTTGTGTTTACATTTTAAACCTTTTAAAATGCTTCATTGAGCATGTTTGTGTTTTTTGTAGTCCAGTCCTTCCAGTTGCATAGTTCGCTGGTGCTAGGCTAAGGGTATGTGCTAGCCTGCCATTAAAAACAGTTTTACCCACTCCACAGTACACCAAAAGCAAATAAATTATAACGCCAGACTATCGATGTAAATGTCTGTTGAGAGAATAATGTTAGAAAAACAACTCTGCATCTCAATGATCGCATTACATTTACAGGAACTAGTTTCTCAACAGCGGCAGAATTTTACTTTGCTCCGGTTAGTAGCACTGTGCTGAAAAGAAAACACAGAACAGAAGCGCAGTCGGGATGTCTAGCTAGCTAGTAGTTGCCTTGAACAACGATATCGAACCATTCGATTGTAAACGAAGGAATTGTCAACATGGTGATTCGGTGTGCATTTCGAAATTGTAAATACAGCGGCAGGGAAATACACTTGCGTGATTGTCATGTGGACCGGCTCTCTCGGTTGCCTAGGTAACTTAATATCACTCCGCCGCTGCTGTAGACTGTGCTAATAAATACAGGGAACAATGTATAACTATTGCAATGCGATGAAAGAGTAGTTTGATTTCTAACAGTATTCTCTCAACAGACATTTACATCGATAGTCTGGCGTTATAATTTATTTGCTTTTGGTGTAGCCTACTGTGGAGTGGGTAAAACTGTTTTTAATGGCAGGCTAGTAGATACTGTTGACTCGCGCTAGCTCAGCACCGGCGAACTATGCAACTGGAAGGACTGGATGAAAGTTTTTGAAAACTGTTTCCACTGATAAATAACACCCAGGCTAACTTGGAAATTAGGTCCGATGTCCAAAATCCTGAACCACCCCTTGAATACATAAAATAAAAATAATGAACAAAGCACCACCTCTCTCGTACGTATACTGTGAGTGCCTGGGATTTGGAGCAGCCCAAGCTGTTTCTCATCGCGCTGTGTGAAATACAGAATAAACGGCGGCTCAAAACACCCAACCGATTCATGAACATGGGATACGCAAACTACATCTCTCAGCTGGATAAGGAGAACCTGTGTCGCTAATATAGTGTTGATTTATGACGTTTGTAATGAAGGAAAAAGATGAATACAGTGACATATAGGAGTCGTACATTAGGTATGGGCGAGTCCGTTATTATTGATGCACAAACAAAAGGTGTATGAAGTATATACTAAGTTGTAAAGAAGGTCTGCATTGACATTTTTACTAAATATTTGGGCAAAAAAGAACACTTGAAGGTATAAATCTTAACATGGAGTTGAAAAGATATATCAATAGAATGCACATTTTTTGTGAATAAAAAAGGTCGGGGTGGGTGGCCTTGCAGTATTGATTCGAGTGGAGGGGGGTCTTGGAGTAAAAAAAGGTTGAGAACCACTGCCTTAAATACTATACAATATTTTAATGTGAAGTAGTTGCATGTTACAAGGACTTTAGTAATAACAGTAAATTATGCACAATTACAAGCAACCAATCCTAAAACCAAACCCTAATCTTAACTATATAGTAATTACATGTAGTTAATTACTATTACTCAGTACTTGTTTGTGTAATTAAACTGTAACAACGTCACCTTAAAATAAAGTGTAACCCAATATTGCTAGATGATGCTAAATATTGGCCAAAAATGACAGAAAAATATAATAATAAATTGGCTAATAACCAAAATTGTTTTGATTTATTGTGCATTCCTAATCAAATCAATTGATGGCTTTTCACACTTGAACTGGGTCATTTTAAACCTGGTTTAAATGGAATCCTGGGTTATCCAGTTCCACATTTCTAATAGCATATTTGTGGACTCACTGACTGGACAAACACCGCATGCTCTAGCATTGCACATCCTCATATTATATATTGCCAACTGTACAATCAAGTTAACCCTGAACTGATTTTTTTGGACTATAAAGGTAAGAATGAGATGGTCTCTGCTTCACTCCAATTGTTGCGTTTTCTGTCACCATTTGACACAGATTTTTCTCCTCAAAAGCCAAAATGATTGTTTATTCAACACACAGTTTTTCCGTGACTGTCCGAAGCATGTGAATATGAGGCACGCATTTGCTTGTCTGTAGCTAAGCATCTGCCATAACATTCGTATTAACAGCCATAACAGTGTATCGCTTCACACGTTACCAGTTTAGCACTGCGGGGTTTTAAAATGATGATAACCCGGGGTTAGGCGCAGTGTGAAAAGCCCTCAGGAGACAATGGTCCTCACATATCGATCTTTGTAAATGTGTGTGTTTGTATACTCACCCTGGAGCTTGTCCAGTAATCTACAACGTGATCCAGCGCCTTTTCCCTCCCATTCCGCCTTTACCTTTAGATCCTCAGCATGGCTGCACATCAGATACCTTAAAAACACACAGCAAATCAGAGTGAGCCATCAACACTGATCAGTGATTTTCATAGTACAAGATCTATATAGAGCACAATAGTAATACATTTTAGCAATTAGCGCTAAAGGAATTTCCCTTGCAGTGATTATGAGTGGCTAATTATCACGATATGCGATTATATTGCCTTTTTTAATTATTTATTTTTGCTATATAAAAAAAGTGTTACAATGTGGTCAACAGGGACGAAGATGGAGATTCAATAACAAAACAGGCTTTATTAATGATCTAAACACTCTGAATGAACACGTAGGAGAATAATGCAAACAATGCATAAACGAGAACTGAACAAGAAAAACTGAAACACAGGGGAAGGAAAGTAAACTAGACATATGTGAAACTAATATGTAACTATATAAACAAATAAGGACATAATCAGTAACACATGAAACCGAGACTAAACAGAGCGGAGAAACAGGAACTAAAGGAAACAGAACAGAATGTCAAAATACTGGTCCACACAACAGAACATAAACCTGACAATAAGTTTGTTGTGCTATGGTTTGTATAGTGTACAGTTAGTTCAAATCCTCAAATCTGACTAGATGAGAGGGTAAGACTGTTGATATTTCCCAATAGTATCCAGCATCAGCACTGTGTTGGTGAATCCATTGACCAGTGCTGACGACATTCATGGAAAATACCCTTAAACGTTGACAGGATGCTACGACAAATATTTCCCTTTCCTCTTTGGACATGGCAAACCTTTTTTTTCATGAATATATGACTCAAGAAGGATAGACACAGGTAATTGCACGTGCTCATTCAACCTCTCTCTCTCTCTCTCTCACTTCACTGTCTGTTGTTTAGTCATTTGTTTACTTCACTTGTTTAGTGCAAATCAACAGAGCCTCTGTACAAATCACAATTGTACACAAATGTGGTGTTATCATTATTAACTTAATTAACATTCAATACACATGCATGAAGTGTAAAAAAAAGAAGGGCATAGCCTTAAAAGTGAACATAGCGGTTGTGGCAGTTAATTGCGTTCCTATGCGGTTGGCTTGTAAGTATTGTGGTATTACAATATTGTGGTTATCGCAACAGCCATATTAGCAATAACAAATAAACCTTTCAAGACAGAGAAATTGTTTATTACAATTAACAATGGCAAGTATGTTATGGTGTCATGTTTAGTACCCGCTGAGCACGTGGATTCGATCAGTGTTGTATTTGAGTGGAGTCAACTCTCCTCTCAACACTTGCAGAGCTTCCAGAACTTTTCCATCCTCCAAATACTCCAAATACTTCTGCTGTAATAGCAGAAACTTCATCCGCTAGAAAGAAAAGAGAGAAAGACTCACTTCAGTGACCCAATCATTTATCATACACATGGCAGAATGGTCAACTTTACATTCAAACTAAAGTCAGAGCTAATATGGAGACACAACAAAAGACATGGTTACAACTAAAATGGCACAAATAAATCTGAGCCCCCTTTGAAGGACACAGACAATGTGAATGCAAAGACAGTTGTTCAGTTGTTTCTGGTATAAAGGTTAGAGTTTGGTTCTTTGAAGAGGAAACACCCTGAGATTGGGTCAGGTCAACAATCTCAAATCTGTGTAGCAAGAAACCAGAAATGACCAGGGACCGGTTGCATCAGTTACAACTTAGCTTAGTAACTATAGACTAATAAATATATACATAACAGGAGATTCACTGAACTGCATCAATAAGCTCATGTTTTACCCGACAAACAACAATCCTTCAGACATAGAAGATGAAGTTGACATTTACACTCATGTTAAGAGAAAGAACATTTTATGAATAATTAACTTGTTGGCTGCTCTTCAAAACCAACCCGAACTAAACACTGTGTCAAACAAAATCAATCATAATAAATAAATCTCATTTCTTATGTTTGTTTGTATCAGTATTTATTTATAAACTGATATTCTGAATGCTATTTACACAAAATACTTGTGTTATTTCATGATTATTCATCGCATTTCAGTGGAAATGTATTTTTACCATAAGCTACTTGAGGCAAAAGAAGTTAAAATAAACTTTAACAGGATAAACTGAAACTCACTGTTTCAACAACTTTTGCTCACAAATTTGAAGGCTGCTACTGGATCATTCAATGTAAACATCATATTATGCAACTATGCATTACTTTACAAAGAGCTTCCGACCTACTAGCTACGTTCTGCCTCAAGAACATATGGTGCAACCAAACTTAATACAGAGTTACAAACTAGCCAGTACTTACGAAGCCTTTAGTGTGGGCTTGACGTTCCAATTTAAGAAAGGACTTATGACAACCCTATCCAGAATGATTTCTACAACACTTGTTCCAGATGAAGCTTCAGAAGCTTTCAGCATTAAGAGTGCATGTGGCCGGGTCTGGTGGTCTTACCACAATAGCGTTGGGTGAATGCATCAATGCTTTTAGCTCGTTGAGGTCGTTTTCAGCCTGTGTCACAGAGAGAAACAGAAGCATCAGTTCAGCATATTGTGGAAAAATACCATCAACCATAGTACAGTCACATCACATAGATTTTACTTTAAAACATTCAAGCTTAGTGACAAATTAAGTCAAGTGAACTTAAAACTCAAAATGGTTTGAATGAAATATAACAGCCCGAAAAAGTATCTGGACACTTTATTCATACTTCAATTCTCTTAATGTCTTTGCATTAAATAACCAAACACCAAAAGCGTATGCATTTTAAAGAAAGGTAAAAAAAAATCAAACTTTAAACAAAAACAGATCAAAATGTGCAAAAGAGCAGCATTTTCTGCATAAATTCCATTTATAAGATGAAAAGCATCATTAGGTGTTTGTAAAGTTGCCTGTATAAATAGAAAGAAAACTAGTAAATAATTAGGTGGAAAATAGGATTCAGCTTTCCCACTGTTAGTTCAGAGCAAACAAAAGAAATCCCCAAATCCACAGAAGTGACTGAAACAGTTCCTTACGCCAGGAGCACAATTTCTACATAGTTTGTTTTATCCCACAAAGAACTCTCAAAATGTCAGCACGATTATTGTTTCTGCCCGACATCTTAGGAAATCTTGTTTTCAATGGTCCAAACCCAAATCCAAACTTTGCTAAAATCAGGTGAGAGATGGTCAAATAAACCTACGCAATTCTGTACAAAATACAGCATATCTGGATTGTTTTTATTTTTAAACTACACTGCAGACAAATATATGAATCCACTTTTCAAACGACCCCAGAGTTTTCTTTCAGTTTGGTCATGAAGTGTAAAGGCCAGCAATCATGTACTGAAAACAAAAATCATACTTGTGGTTAGAGAAAAGAATGGCTGAATTCATCATGGAGCCAAAACCAAAACTCTCTAAACATGCAAAACCACATAAATCAGAAAGAATTAAAGTCTCTTTTTAAGGACCTCCCTCATATACATATTTACACGACCTTTGACCAGCAGTTCAGCCATCAGTCAGCCGTTCAGACCTTAATAAACATGACACGGCCCTCACAACTCATTTTACATCAATAAAGTGAAATTTCCAAGTGAAACAAGATATTTAATGAGGAAAAAGGAGTCACTTTATCCATTGGGAAATGACTGGATTGGTTGTTTTTAATTTAGCACCACAGCTACCATGGATATATTCATGATGAGACAAGTGGGAAAAATAGAAAAAGTACAACAAATCAACAACATAATAAAAAAACTTTATTTAAAATGTAAAGTTTATCTTTGATATTAAAAAATAATCTATAACTAAATCTGGCCTCACTAATTCAAAAGTGGTTAGGACATTAGCCAAAAGTAAAAGACTAGTTATCAGGGTTCCCAGACACATTTCCCATTTAACAACATCCATACTCAAATTTCCAAAATTATTTTTTAGATCATATTTAGCATAAATGGTTCATCCAGCATTAAATAGTAAATATTTGTATTTTCTCAGCTTTATGACCTGCATGTGTTCACCTCTGACACATCAGTTTGATACTGTAAATGTTGGTTTGATGTTGCACGATCACTAAACAGTACAGTCTGATTTAAGTCGATCCTTTGCTCCTTTATTAGATGCTGGTTCGAGTGGCACGTACACATTCATTTAGTGAAGTTCAAAAAAGACTAGCTTATGTTAAAGACACGTTTTGCATAATGAAATTGTGCACTCAGTCGTGTTCAAAAATCACTAAACTTTTGCCACGAAAACAATTAATTTCTTAATTTTATTTTTTAGAAGCTTGAACAGGGGCAATAGCATTGGAAACAAAAATATTTTCCATACTGTTCTCTTTTTTCCATACTTATCCAGACTAGGAAATTACTCTGATCAAATTCCATTCTTTTGCAAACTGCGTAGGAACCCTGTATTATTATGAAAGATTAAAAATAAAAACATATATTTAACATGCACTGATGCATCATGCAAAATAAAAGCACGGAATGCAATGAAGAATGTATTGAGAAAGTACATGGGGTAAACTTTGATGACCACGATAACAGGGACTTTCCTGACAACTTTGAATCTAAACCATCAAAATGACATTCCTCCAGTTTCACAGACAAGGCTTAAGTCTAGTCCCAGATTAAATGCACGTTTGAGCTGTTTTAACTAAATGCAACTTGCAATAGCATATCTTAAAATATATGCTATATACATATAACCTGCATGTATTCACCTCTGACGCATCAGTTTGATACTGTAAATGTGGCTTTGTTGTGCCATTGTTTTGTCTCAAGGCACATTTATAAAAGCTACTTAAATGTCCTAATTGATCTAAGGTCTAATCGTGGCTTAATCTGAGCCCTGTCTATGAAACCAGGCCTAAATATGTCATGTGGAATAAGCTCACCTTGTCCCATTCCCCTTCCATGACGTGGTTCCGAAACTTTGTGGCTGATGGATGCTCCAATCTACAGCCAGATTCCTGCATCAACAAATCCACCGTCTGACTAAAATAGAGACAGATAAAACATTGCTCACTTATTACACCTTTATCAAATACCATAACTAAAGCTTCACTGTTTCTATTTGCCATCATTGAGAAAATCAAAAGCTAGTTCTTCAAGTACTGTTGCAATCTAAAGTTATTAAACTGACTATTAAACTTAATGAAGGATGGCACTTCATGAATTTGTGTCTCTAACACTGATTATTATGTATTAACGATTTCATAAAAGCAATAAGACACTGAGGTCCTGCTATGTAATGAAAATAATCAGTTCTGAAGGGATTCTGGGTGATTTTGTATGCAATTGCCTCCGGCACTCGGCCACATCACAGTTAATATCAGAACAGCAGCACTCTTACTTGTGTCATATTGCTTTAATATAGTCATAGTCATCCTCAGTTATTCACTCGTTTTTATTTACATATATTTTTAGGTTAACAAAGACAGAAAAAACAACAGACAAGCTGAAACATGTCAATGCAGTAAATGATACCATAAATAGGACGTTACAGGTGAAGGTTTCTAGAACAGTGTGAAAGTGTTTTGAATGCAGGGTCCCAAAGAATTACGTCATTCAATGATTACAAAAGAGAGAGAGAGTGTGTGTGTGTGTGTGAGGGGGGATGGGAGGGATGTTTGCAGTTTTCTTGATATTTTCGGCTCATCTTGTAGTCTAGTTCTTGTATGTGTGTGTCCAAGCACAGTGATCTGGATTGTGATTGTTCAGAATTCATGTTTGAGGTTTGAATCTGAATGACAGCTGATGGATTTAGCAGATCTTCCCTAAAATTAGATTCAAGCTTCTTTCTAATGTAAACCAGCTGCTACACACACATTCCACAGCCGCCATTAAAACGCAGAAACACACAGAGGATGTCATCCTGATTTGATATAACGTAAACACAAATATATATTGAATTAACAAAACTATGATGATTTTAAAGAATTCATCTTAACATTTGACACCACTAAAGCAAAAATACGCTTTCGGGCCCCGAGAAATACATGACACACACAGCTGTCATCTGTGATCGCACCTCTCTTTGTTTGCATCTGTCTGACATTCTGGTTGAATTATAGATATTTTTATATTATTTTGTATGGGGTATAAAGGTTTTGATTGTCATTAAACACGACATTAAAAGATCGACGTTGCTCGCTTCGTTGATCACATAACGGCTGCGGTCTAACGTTCGTTGTGTCGCGCGCTCGACCTGTCAAACCGGGTTTTACCAGAACCGACTCGGTCCGGTTGAGCTCCTCATTACAGCAACACTTACTTCAGCCCTAACCCGTGCAGATGCTGTCCGATGAGGCGGATCACATCCTCCTCCGACTGAGACAGACGCTTTTTCTTCTTCAAGGAACCCGAACTCGTCCCGGAGGCCCCCGAAGCCGAGCCCGCGTTGTTCTGGAGGCCGTTGGCATCTCCGTTCTGTGTGCTGGCTGGGTGGTTTTGCTCCTGTACGGTCCCGTTCGACTGCATGTTAGTGCCGGTTCGGCTGAGGTGGCTCGCTAATGGCAGGCCCACTGAAGCCCCGGGCTCTCCTACTCCCTCCGCCGCCGAGGCTCGGTGCTTCTTCCGCGGGGGCGGCGACGCTCCGCCGGTGTCCGAGTCGGAGGAGGAGGAAGCGGAGGCCAGAGTTTCCTCACCGAGAGCGGCCGTGGTTAGAAGCCGGTGAAGCCCGGGGGAGGGGAAAGAGGCGTCGGGCTCCCGCGGTCCAGTGCGCGTTTCGTACGAGGGTCGTTCGTGTTGTTGTTGTTTCTCTCCAAACAGCTGCAGATCTAATGGCGTCCAGACACACTGACGTCACCGGACATTACCCTGTTGCCTCACTTCCGGACGACGCTCCAACCAAAAGAGGGCGCGCAGAGAAACTTAGCAGCAGAGACTTTTAATTCATCAATAATTATTTATGATCATTTATAGAGAGTTCACAGAGAACAGATGTTCAGAGAAGTGGACCTGTTAAAAATCTATAAGCCTGTTTTTGTTTGATAAAACATTCTTAGTAACTATAGTTACCACAGATGTAACAACATCCATTCATTCAAAACCAATCACAATCACAATCAACCATTCAATCAAGATCTATCCAACAATCCATCCATCCATTTAAATCTTTCTACAGACAACCCAAGTGTGCTGTCTACATAAGACTAAAATCTTCTCAATTTTAATTCACTCAAGGTTTATAACCTTCAAATGTCAAATATCCAAAACTTATCTAGTTACAATTGATTATTTTCCTACTAAGGTTATTGAATGATTAAAATTCAACAAGAAGGTACTGAAGTTTGGCTCCGTTTAATGTACCTTGTTACGAGTCATTAAATCATTCTTCTCATTTGTTCAAACAATAAAACACTGAGAATGGCTTAAAAAGCTGCTAAATCCACAATCTACAAAAAATAAAAATCCACACACATTCTGAGAGCCCTAACAATCTGATCTATAACCAAGATTTTCACAGAGTATACATGAGACAAACCGAATGTCATGAGTGAAACGTGCATTTATAAAAAAAACATTAAAATATCAGAGAGTTTGCTAGGATTTAGCTACACCTAGAGATGCCATTTGCTTCGGTAAAAAAAAGATTCTGACGTCGTAAATAGTAATATGGTGTTAGTGTGATTTATAAGCTATATGTACAATAAAAATAGAATAAAACACTCTGCCTTCTGTTGATGCTCATAATGTACATATCCCATGTTCTGTTCAAAAGATGTGTGTATGTTCATGTGTGTGCCTTTAATCTGACAGTTACTGACAAGTGCTGTTTAGCTCCTGATTGTGTGTGTTTTTGTGTCCACAAATTAATATTACACAATTTCCATCGTGGTCTATTTTATGATTCATACTTATTTTATTTGCTTGATATAGCCAACAATTCAATGTTCAATTCAATTCAAATATTTACTGTAATGTGTGAGCCCATCCATATCACATGGACGCATACGTTCTTTATCAGCATTTATTTTTACTAAGGGAATGTGTATAAAGTATGAAAACACAACAGACCAGATGGTGTCCTTTTCATCTGTTGCAATGATGGAAAGTGTTTTTTTTTTTTAAATATAACAAATTATGAAAAATTCTCAGTTAATACAACCTTTGGCTGTGGATGTTTTTAATGTATCTGTTTCAGAGCTGTTGCCTGTTGGGAAGTGCATGAGCTGTAGTGCTCATTTGGGAGACACGGGTTTGTGTCTCTCTCCTCTCTGTCCTCAATAATTTACTGTCCCCTTTCCTTTTTTTACATCAATAAAAAGTGGAAAAGTCACAACATAATAAAATATAAAATAAAGTGTCAATGTCCTAGTCTTCTTCATTCTTCTCATGATTTGTCTAGTATTTGATGTGGGAGAGAGACAGCGGTTGTCTTTTCGACAGGTTTGTCTTTGCCCTTCATGAAGAAAGTGAGCAGTTCTCCTTTTCCTTTCACAAAGATGGGTCCTCTTCTGACGAAACGGAAACCATACTCCTTCAGGATGTTATAGCAGTCCTCCACCACCTGGGGAGCACCAACACCATGAAAACACACACATCTGTGTTAGAGCCAGAGCTGAATGATACTGTGAATATTTATAACATGTTTCTTGAAGTCAGTGCCATTAGGCTAGTTTTGCATCCAAAGTATGAGTACATTAACACAGAGATGTTTTAATAGAATCTCTAAATTACATTTCTGTCACAAAAATTGCAATAGAGGTGGGAAGTTTAATTCATATCATTTCAGACTGTTTTAAAATTGATTCAATGATTTATTTAAATCTTTTTAAATCAAAAATGTACAGAGGTCTCCATGCAGGCAGCAATAAAATAATAAAACAACTTGAATATTATATAGTGTGTATATATAAGTTTATATATATTTATATATTAATATATTACTATATATATATTTATATTGGTGCTGCATATAAATAATGATGATTTAATATTGATTAAATAGCTAACTTCCTTGTGTTTTCGTGAAAAACAGTGTGGAAAACATGCCATTATTTGACTATGTTAAAATGTTTGTATTTTAATATAATTTATAGCTATATTGGCCAGTTAGTTTTAAATAACTAATATACTAACATATAACTAACATAAATAAACAAATAAAACGTGTATCACCTGTATGTTACCCATAACCCCAGTGGACTCCATACGACTGGCCACGTTCACAGTGTTTCCCCAGATATCGAAATGAGGTTTGCGCGCACCAATCACTCCAGCTAACACACTCCCCTTATTCAGACCTGACAATAAAACACACACACACACACACAAGCATGTTGGATTTTCATGCTTTATGAGAATTTTTTTTTTACTGTACAAACTGTATATACTCTCCCCTTACACTAACCCTATCCACAAACCTACCCATCACAGAAAACTTTCTGCATTTTTACATTAAAAACACCCCAGTATGATTTATAAGCGGTTTTCCTCAAAAATATCCCCACAAGGACAAGGATTTTGGATATTGCCATCTTTGTGGGGACATTTTGTCCCAATAACATAGGGTTTGCCAGGACCACAGACACACACGCACGTACACACGCCAGCTGGGTTTTCATGTTATGGGGACTTTCCATAGCCATAATGACTTTTATACTGTACAAACTGTATATTCTGTCCACTTACACTAACCCTACCCCTAAACCTACCTATCACAGAAAACTTTCTGCATTTTACATTTAAAAAAAAAAGAAAAACATAATTTAGTATGATTTATAAGCTGTTTTCCTCATGGGGACCAAAAGAAATGTATATATAAAAGTAACATAGGTCTGTATTACTGTTTGCTGACCTATGCGAAGCATGAAGTTATTGAATGACTGTTTGTTTAGGTTTCCAAGTATGACTTTCATAGCCAGCGCGAAGTCTGCCAAATCAGCGAAGTGTTGCCAGCGCTCCAGGATGCACTGATCCTCTATCTGTATCACACACACATCATCATCATCGTCATCATCAGTATCACAGACTCCATTGTTGTAAGCATTATGCACTGTAAAGTGTGTTGTGTAGTGCACCTTGCGGTCGGCGTATCCGTTAGTGTTGCTCTCTGGCGTCACGCCTGAAGCTGCCATGTATGTGCTGCCGATGGTCTTGATCTTCGTAATGTGGCGAAACTCTGTGCGATCCAGAAGCTACTCACAGTAAAAAAACACATCACATGATTTTAAAGACAATTCCTACTGAACAAATGATGAGATACATAAAGAAATAAAGAGTAAGAGACACTCACACTGTCAAAGTCAGAGATGATCTCATTAAGGATTCGGAGGCATTCGATCCCTCCATTGTTTATACCCTCCTCCGTGTAAAAGTCAGAGAAGTTGGGAATAGAGGCGAACATCACGCCGATCTCATCATACGACTGACTGTAAAGTTCCTGCAATAGACAAATAAACATCAATATGCACATTTATTAAGGACTAAACGCATTACTCTGTGTTCAGGGATATACCCCCATACCTCATCTCGCTTCTTGGAGCCCAGGAAGTGTTTGGCCACATGATCAGGAAGCATGTTAGTGACCAGCGCCTCGTTGTACGTTCTCATTTCGTACACCTTCTCCTTCTGATCGTGCACCTCAACCTTCCACAGAAACAGCTTACGGGACTGTCGTTCCACCTGAGAGAGAGAGGAACAAGAATTTACATGCTAATAGTTATAAAAAAACAAAGGAGAGAAAATAGAAAATGAATGATGTTGTCAGACATACATGGCGTGAAAAGTAGTAGAAACTTATCATCATGATGATAATCATCACGGTCAGCAGATATCTGGTGGGAACCACTGAATACCTACAGAGCCACAGAAAATAATGAAAAAACTTTTTACACTTTTGTGAGCGGCATTTCAAATGCAAAAACTTGTATTTAATCACTAAACTGGGTGAAAAAACAATAGAAATACACTATTAAAAAACTGTGCTGTATTTAATTAAGTTCTCAGTCTCCTTTCTGTGTAAATTTGGCTCATTATAGATTGTGCCTAATTCACAAAACTCTGTGTAAAAGACATGTTTATGTTTTGTTATTGATCATAGCAGCAGTAACTCATTAAATAGTGATGGAATGATGGAGAAGAGCATCAAAAGAGCATATATATATAGACACAACAATTATTCTTAGTTAATTCCCTCTTGAATTCTGCATTAAAAAAACTGCAAGTTACAAATCTATATTATATACATTAGCGTTCAGAAGTTTTTTGTAAAGAAATACTTTTATTCATTAAGTGTTTAGTCAATTAATCAGAAGTGACAGTAATGTATCATGTTACAAACGCTTTATATTTCAAATAAATGCTGTTCTTTTGAAGTTTCTATTCATCAAAGAATACTGAAAACATGTATTGAGGTTTCCACAAAAATATGAAGCAGCACAACTGTTTCCAACATGAATAATAATTAATATTTCTCGAGCAGCAAATCATCATATTAGAATGATTTCTGAAGGATCATGTGACTGGAGGAATCATGCTGAAAATTCAGCTTTGATCACAGGAATAAAGTACTTTTCTTCAAATAGAAAACAGTTATTTTAAAATGTAATAATATTGTTTTTAACTGCATTTTTAACTCTTTCCTTGCAAGCCATTTGCCAGCCACCTCCAGCATTTTTGATCATTTTTAAAAGACAGAACAGAGCAAGCAAAAAAAAAACTCCTGTTTTTTATTCTAGCTTCATGCATTCTTTTTTTATAAACACTTGAATATGTGTAAGTTTCATAAAAAGCAACCTTTTGAACAAAAATCTTGTTGTTTTTAAACGACTACCAAGTGCATAAGCAATGCTTCTAATGCTTGTTTCTGCTCCTTTTTTCCATGTGTTTTAAGATTCAGATACTTATTTCAGAAGATGCGTAATAGCGCATCTACCGTATAACAGTGAAAACACAGAAAAGCCGCAAAATTACGTCAGTGGCGAGGAAAGAGTTAAGAGACTTCATTCAAAAAGTAGTTTAACTCTAAATAATATTTTGTGTAAATACAGCACTCTTCAAGTATTCATATATTTCTGGACTCAAACTTGAGCTCGACTCACCTGTAGTCCAGGTAGCGAATGAAATCGTAGATTTCGTAAATGTACATCCAGCTGTGGATGTTTACAGCACCTGTCACTATGGTAACCACCAACATGAGCGCCAGCTTGACGACATGGCTGAGCTGTACGAGCATGACAGTTGCCACCAGAGACAGCACTGATATGTATCCGTAGTGTTTGGGGTTCTCGGCACATCCTCCGTCACCAAGAGACTCGAGCGCCACGCCGGAAGTGGAGTTCAGGAGCAACAGAGAGGGCTGAACACAGCTCAGCTAACGAAAAATGACAAGAATCTGACATTGAATCTTTAAAAGCCTAAATTTCATAATTGAATTGAAAAATGCAACAGAACTGCACTTGAAGTCAGGCTTCCCAATTGGAAATGTGGGTGCATGACATCGTATAAACATGCCAATCACAGTGAATAATGATAATAATTGGAAAAAAGGTGAAATGTGTTTTATCTCACCATATCAGCCACTTCAGCCATGGTCAGAACAAATATGGCGGCCATGGCCCATGTGTTACGAGCCCAACGTGTGTGGTCGATCCACAGCGAGAAGGACACCAGCCTCCGGGAGAAGATCTGATACACACACACATCACAATGTTACATGGATGGTCTTGAAGCATTAAGCTTACCTAAAACTGAAATAAAAATAAACGAGTAAAATAAACGAATCTAGATACACAGCTAATAACTACATATATTTATATTAAATAGAGATTGAGTTGTGGTTTTATTTTCTCTTTTTGTCTGTGTTATAGTTAGGCTGTGTCTGAAATCTCCCTTTATACCCTTAAACAGGGCACTATTTAAGGGCACAGCCATTTGTTGTGGTGTCCGAAACCATAGTGGACGTTATCAAGGGCACTCATTCAATCCTACAATACACTGTAATAGTGAGTGTACAACCGATGTACGCGAGAGAATACCCATAATGCACTGTGAGAGTTCACAGTTTAAGATATATATTTTCATCTCACTACTGGAGCTACCAGTATTCTAAGTTTCAAACTATTATTATACAACAAGCACAAACAATGCAAAAGCGGCAGCCCTCCCGGTACACTCAATTCGAAATAAATTCACTCACTCGTTTTCATTCACTCCCTTAAGTGAACTACACTAGTGGACTAATGTAGCGAATAGTGAATGAGGGTATAGGGGGAGATTTCGGACACAGGCTTAGTTTCCATAGTTACTCATATTGTTCCACACATGTTCTTAGTTGTTAATTACTCTGTATGTATTTAAGTCTCGTGTTCTCACAGTTCTTGGTTTGGTGATGTTTGTCATTAAGTTTTACGTCGTTGTTTTGCTAGCTTTTTCCTGTAATCTCCTGAGTGTTTCCCTTTGGATTTTGGACTGATTAAAGACTTTTTTGTTGATATTCCTGAGTAGTGATGTAAAGTCCGATTACAACTCAGAGTCATGTTATATCAAGGAAACATTCAAATAAATTCATTTGTGTGAAATGCATATTGAAACATTCAAATAAAAAGTTATTTGTGTGAACGCATATTGCTGATTATTGGCTTTTACATTCACTTAAGTCACTGATGTTTGTGGTCACAGTTTCATTTGTGGATCCTTTATGTCAGATACGACTGACCAGTATTGATTAGTCTACATCTTGGAAAAGATTTCAAAATATTTCGCATCTACAGCAAACATTAAAGACATTGATGCACAAACTACATATCTAAAGTATATAGTCTTATAAACTCCTTGATTTCACTTAACAACTTAAAATATAATTTCCATGCACAATAAACTATGGTAACATTTATTTACATCTCTTGATAGAAAGGTTTTTGCAGGTTTTAATAAAATGTTATTTCATAAAATGTTACTTAATAACAGTAGTCATAATAAGCATATTTCCAGTATGTGCCTCAGGCTTGGAAAGTATCGTCAACTCACTCATCAGACTCCTCTGTAATCCTCGGCAAACTTCGACAGTTGGTTGAACCGGCTCATTCGGTTCTTTTTGAGTTGGATGAGCTACTTCGGCTGTCTGTCTTGAGTCATCAACCCGAAATTAAAGTTTGATTCAGTTCGATTAGGGAACCAGCTCGACCGGTTACTTCCTGAGAACCGGCTCAAAAGAACGATTCGTTCAAAAATCAAACATCACTGTTCCTGAGTTGTGCGAATTACTGTAACCCGAACGTGACGAATAGTATATAAATAAAATAAAATAAATACTAAATATATAATATACTTATATATGTACCAAGTATATAAAATAGCCTACTAAAATAACCCTGCTCTCTCAGGTGAATCACATTCAGCTTATATTTAACCCCAAAGCAAAAAAATAAAAATACATTTTCTTTAAATTTTGGGGTGAATTATGACCTAAAGATGTTGTCATGGAATTCACTCTTTCATCAACTGCTGTGATGTTGAACCAAAGTCCCTTTCAAGGAAAGTCTGTTCACTGGAGATGGTCCTCACTGCAGAACATGAAATCCACGGGGAGGAGTCGGATCCAGATCCAACTACTCCCACCTTACACATACCTAAACCTACCCATCTCTGCACCCTAATCCCTAAACCCATCCCTAATCCCTAAACCCACCCCTAATCCCTAAACCCAGCCCTAATCCTACCCATCTCCACCCCTTGGATCTTGATCCGACTCCTCCCCGTGGATCTCATGTACTGCATTGAGGTGCTACTGGTTCACTGGGCGGCCATATTTGAAATGCCTCCGGGCAGCTATTTCGGGCATACAAGACCAAGACCTGTCTACTTGAATGGGGGAATCCTGAAATCTCAAAAGCTGCTTGCTGAACTCACTATTAAATAATATATTTCAAATCAGCAACAAAATCTGATTTGAAATATCCCCAAAATTTTGTTTCTTATGCCCAAATAGCGCTAAAAAAACAATTAGCGATTTTTAAGCAGGGACTTATTCCGCCATAAGTAATAAGAGTGCACCGTCTTTGTATATCTAATGTCTTTGGTTGAACTCACTCGAGGAAAGATGGCCGCAATTGAACACAGAGTCAGAATCAGAAGTAACAGCTCACCAACAGCCAGAGTCACGTAATTCACAATCAACCTGTCAGAAATCAAGCAGACATGTAACATTATAACACAGCAGAATTGTTAGTTTTAATAAAATGTTACATGAGTACATTTATACTGATATAATATATCACGTTGTTTTAGTAATTAATTATTCATGAGCTTCACTCACTGTGGATCTATGAGCATTTCCATGGCTGAGGTGAAGATCAGAACCACACAACAGCAGCTGAACGCAACACCCGTCTGTCTCTCCTTCTCTGCCGAGTAACGAGATTCCAGATCAGAGTCTTTAAACCTCAGAGAGAGAAGAGCCGTCTTCCTCTCCTCCAGACTGAGAGAGAGAGAGAGAGAGAGAGAGAGAGAGATGGTGATGTGAGACAGAGGCATAAAAGCAAAACCAATGGGTTCAAATAAGAATAAACAATCGTTACGTCTCCTCTCTCTCTCTCTCCAGCAGAGCGTTATTCAGCAGACGGTTCAGATTCTCGTCTTCCAGTCCTTCATCTGTCATACTGGCCAACTTTAGCTGCTGAGAAACCACACGCACAGGTCAAAGGTCAAGACAGACAGACAGACAGACAGACAGACAGATATATAGATAGTCAGACATACATACAGACAGACAGATAGAGATATATAGACAGACAGACAGAGATAGATAGACAGACAGACAGACAGACAGACAGAAAGAGATAGACAGACAGATAGACAGATAGAGATAGACAGACAGACAGACAGACAGAAAGAGATAGACAGACAGATAGACAGACAGAGATAGATAGACAGACAGACAGAAAGATAAAGATATATAGACAGACAGACAGATAGATAGATAGATAGATATAGATAGTCAGACAGACAGACAGATAGAGATAGATAGACAGACAGACAGATAGAGATATATAGACAGACAGATAGAGATATATAGACAGACAGACAGATAGAGATAGTTAGACACAGACAGATATAGATAGATAGACTGACAGACAGATAGAGATATATAGACAGACAGATAGAGATATATAGACAGACAGACAGATAGAGATAGTTAGACAGACAGACAGATATAGATAGATAGACAGACAGACAGATAGAGATAGTTAGACAGACAGACAGATAGAGATATATAGACAGACAGACAGAGATAGATAGACAGACAGACAGACAGACAGACAGACAGACAGACAGACAGAAAGAGATAGACAGACAGATAGACAGATAGAGATAGACAGACAGACAGACAGACAGACAGAAAGAGATAGAAAGACAGAGATAGATAGACAGACAGACAGACAGAAAGATAAAGATATATAGACAGACAGACAGATAGAGAGATAGATATAGATAGTCAGACAGACAGACAGATAGAGATAGATAGACAGACAGACAGATAGAGATATATAGACAGACAGATAGAGATATATAGACAGACAGACAAATAGAGATAGTTAGACAGACAGACAGACAGATATAGATAGATAGACTGACAGACAGATAGAGATATATAGACAGACAGATAGATATATAGACAGACAGACAGATAGAGATAGTTAGACAGACAGACAGATATAGATAGATAGACAGACAGACAGACAGATAGAGATAGTTAGACAGACAGACAGATATAGATAGATAGACTGACAGACAGATAGAGATATATAGACAGACAGATATAGATAGATAGACTGACAGACAGATAGAGATAGATAGACAGACAGATAGAGAGATAGATATAGATAGATAGTCAGACATACAGACAGATAGAGATAGATAGACAGACAGACAGATAGAGATAGATAGACAGACAGACGGAAAGATAAAGATGTATAGACAGACAGACAGACAGACAGATAGAGAGATAGATAGATAGATAGATAGATAGATAGATAGATAGATAGATAGATAGATAGATAGATAGATAGATAGATAGAGATAGATAGACAGACAGACAGGCAGACATAACGTTAGATAGATAGACTGACAGACAGATAGACATAGATAGACAGACACACAGATAGATAGAGATATATAGACAGACAGACAGACAGACAGATAGAGATAGATAGGAGAGATAATGCAGAATGCAGAGAAAAAGCTGCATCAAAATGAGCTCCTGAATATTTTCATCAACTTGGGTTGATGAAAGAGTGGGACATTTCTGAAAAAAAAAAAAACTTCAAATACCCCCCACAAAGGACTCTAATGAAGAGGTAAATTTAATAATCTGCAAAACAGAAGATATAAGTGAAATAAGTGAATATCTTGATTTTAATTTTAAATCAAAACAACTAGCTAAACTGTAAACTAGGGAGCTGTCAACTGTTTCAGCTTGTTGTCATCAGGTGACTGGGCTACTGACTGCCTAAGAAACTAAATAAACTGAGCTAAACAATAACAGAAGAGATAACAGAAGAGATTTTTAACAAAGACAAAGAAGAAAATAAGAAAGAACAAGAAATAACTGTGTTTTGAAGTCCTGTAAACAACAAAGTAGCCTAGCCACCTGTTTGGAGTAAACAAGTGGTCACCATGGAAACGGGTAAGAAGGCATTTAAAGATGAACTGAACTGAAATTTGAAAAAATGTGATATAACAGATGCATTTTATTTATTCTCATTGGTACAATTATTAAAATGACAAAATTTGTTAAAAGGGATAAAATGGTACGTTGAAAATGTTGTTGTTGTTACACGGGCGCCGCCATGTTGGATTTCAACATTCAACTACGTCACTGGCATGGTAGGCTATTCCGTTACCAACCAACACTAGCAGAGCTAGCTTCTCTCTACCCCCTGGCCTTGTCAACAAAATTATTCTAGTCGTGATTTCTAGTGTTTAATCCTAGGTACGAGAGACAGATGTGTTGAAAACGTCAATGAGTAGATGAAGCGTCCATGCTCCGGCAGCGCCCGCGCCCGTGCCCGCACCAGTCACTTCCCCCAAACGATCCTGTACTGTATGTGGAGCCTGAAACTGGTCGTCCTCCATGTGGTGGTAGTCAGATACTACTGGCCTGTCCCTCACATGCTCAAATGCGTAACTCATGCAATTAAAACTACTGATTTTCGTGTGTGTATATAGGACCTGTAGCTGTTGCCTATATACCTTCGCGGGTCCTACCATGCCAGTGACGTCATCGAAATTGCCAGCGTAACAAACGCAATTTTTGTGCTGCTTAAAAAAAGCTATATTGATATTTTTAGTTAAAATTTTTAATGTAAATTACTTTTAATTCTCATAAACAACATGTTATCAAGGTTGATTTTTTTCAGTTCACTTCATCTTTAAGCACAGCAAAGCTTCCAGCAGAGAGGTTGAATACCCTGTCAAATGTAAAAGTGCAGCAGCTAGGGAGAAACACAAGGAGAAGACACTACGGGAAAACCCAGAGATCCTCTTCACTGACTATGCCCAACAAAAGAATGGAAGAAAGAAAAACAACCTCATATTCTTCACTGATTCCATCTACATCTGGAAAGATACTGTGTCGAACAACTACCCATATGTATTCAGTGAAGGCATCGGCTCAGGGGGCAGATTAAAGATCTGCAAAGATGAACACCTGGACAAGGAGGACCCCCTTCTCACAATCACATACTACACCAAAGGAAAGGTGGTGTAAACCGTATCTCCGTTACCAATAACGGTGTAAACAAGGCGATTGATGACATCAACACGATATTCCATAAGGTAGCTATTAGAGCTGACCTCATAAAACAGAAACATAAGCCTATTAGAAGACAAAATGTTGAGAAAGTGTTTGATAAAGAACGCAAGACCATCAGAAAGGACCTTAGAAATATAGCAAATGAAAAACACCGCCAACCAAACAACCCGGCCTTACGCATTAGATACAATGACATTTTAAATAAATACAAATGTACAATTAGGAACAAAAAACAAAATTATACCCACATGAAACTTGAAGATAATGAAAACGCCATTAATCAAGATCAATTCTGGAATACGTGGAACAAGTTCAACACAAAACTACAACAACCATTACCCATTCAAAATGGTGATATCTGGAAAAAACATTTTGAAAACCTTTACAAAGACATACCAATTAAACAAATTAGACCAGAACACAATTTTATAAAAGAAAACTCCAAACATTAGAACAAACAATTAAAGACAACCAAAACCCTCTTGATTCTCCAATTACTTGGGAAGAATTGATCACACAGACAAAATCTCTCCAGTCGAGGAAAGCTTGTGGTCCAGACAGCATTAAAAACGAGATGTTCAAATGCAGCACCCCAGAGATGTAGGCTGCAGTGTTAAAGCTGTTCAATATTGTTCTACAGTCAGGATGTTTTCCTGACATCTGGTACAAAGGGCTCATTTCCCCCATTCATAAGAGTGGGGACAAATCAGTCCCTAATAACTACCGTGGCATCTCTGTCAGCAGCTGTCTAGGCAAATTATTCTGTAGCATTCTATATAAAAGAATGCTAGATTTCATTGAGGAACACTCCATCTTAAGTAAAAGTCAGATTGGTTTCCTCCCAAAACACCGCACCACTGATCATATATATACCTTACACACATTAATTAATAAACATGTACACCATACTAAAATTTTCTCTTGTTTCATTAATTTCAGTAAAGCTTTTGATTCTATTTGGCATGAAGGTCTCTTTTACAGACTTCTACAGTGTGGTGTAGGGGGCAAAATGTATGATCTAGTTAAATCTATGTATTTAGAAAATATGTGTGCTGTTAAAATTGGCAACGAACAAACTGCTTTCTTCACCCAGAGCAGAGGTGTTCGGCAGGGTTGCAATTTAAGTCCAACATTATTTAATATGTACATCGTTGAGCTTGCTGTTGAGTTAGATCAATGTGCTGCTCCTGGCCTCTCCCTTCTAGATAGAGAGGTGAAGTCCCTGTTTTATGCTGACGATCTCGTTCCACTGTCTCCTACTAAACAAGGATTACAGCAACAGCTAGACATAGTAGAAAAGTACTGTCAGAACTGGGCTCTGGCTGTAAATATGAAGAAAACTAATATCATGATCTTCCAAAAACGCCCAAGATGTCAGGAGAACAAACATCAATTCACCATTAATAATGATGTCATTGAACACAGCATGAGCTATACCTACCTTGGTATAACCAAATCAGCATCAGGGAGTTTCAACATGGCAGTGAATGCACTAAAAGAAAAAGCTTGAAGAGCTATACATGCAATTAAGAGAAAATTCTATAACTTCCAAATTCCAATTAAAATCTGGCTTAAAATATTTGACAGTGTCATCCAGCCCATTGCGCTGTACAGTAGTGAAATATGGGGTCCACTCAGTCATCAGAGCTATACCCGTTGGGACAAACACCCAACAGAATCTCTTCATGCAGAATTTTGCAGATACATTCTACACGTACACAGAAACACACCAACAAATGCATGCAGAGCAGAATTAGGCAGATACCCACTGATAATTAACATCCAAAAGAGAACACTCAATTTTTAACCACCTGAAATCCAGACCCCAAGACACACTTCACTTAAAGGCCCTCCGAACCTAGGAGCTGAACCCAGAAAAGAGTCCCCTCAACTGGTACTCAGACAAACTGCCCTACGTCAGAGACAGTCTGAGCAGCCTCAGAACAACACTGCCTTCCAAACACCAATCAGAGTCAAGCAAATCATAGCACAACGCAAAGAAACCTATCTGGAACATTGGAAAGAAGAAACTAAAAGCCAAAGTAGACTCTAAAAAGAGATTATAAATTAGCAGAATATCTCTCTACTGTCAGAGATAGAAAGCAGAGACAGATCCTAACCAGGTACAGGCTCAGTGATGATCACAAATTGGCAATTGAAACAGGAAGACACAAAAAATCATGGCAACCAAAAGAAAACAGAACGTGTGATCACTGTTTGACAGGTGAGGTTGAGACAGGGATGAACTTTCTAATACAATGTGAATCGTTCAAAGACACAAGGAACCTTTACTTTAACAAATTTAACTATATAATCCCAAATTTCAAAGACCTGAATGAAATTTCTAAATTAAACTTTCTCCTGGGAGAAGGAGACAGAACTTATCTTGCTGCCCAATATGTACAAACATGCCACAACCTAAGGGGCAGTGAGTGACCGACACACACACACACACACACACGCACGCACGCACGCACGCACGCACGCACGCACGCACGCACGCACGCACACACACACACACACACACACACACAAATATCCAAACATTGTTTTAAATGTTTATATATATATTTTATTTGTATATTTTGTATATGCTTTGGCAACATTGTTTCAAAAACGTTCATGCCAATAAAGCCCCTTTGAATTGAATTGAATAGATAGACAGACAGACAGACAGACAGACAGACAGACAGACAGACAGATAGACAGACAGACAGACAGACACACAGACAGACAGATAGAGATAGATAGACAGACGGACAGATAGAAGATTAAACATTTTTATTGCTATGTTTATTTTCATGTAAAAAAACACCTTTATTTTTATTTATTTATTTATATTTGTATAATTATTTATTTATATTGTATATTGTTATGAATGCTTTGGCAATGTAAAGATTTCTTTCACCATGCAAGTAAACCTTTTTGAATCTTGAATCTAGACAGACAGATAGAGATAGACAGACAGACAGAGATATATAGGCAGACAGACAGATAAAGATAGACAGACAGACAGATAAAGATAGATAGACAGACAGATAAAGATAGACAGACAGACAGATAAAGATAGATAGACAGACAGATAAAGATAGACAGACAGACAGATAAAGATAGATAGACAGACAGACAGACAGACAGACAGACAGACAGACATACAGACAGATAGATAGACAGACAGACAGACAGACAGACAGACAGACATACAGACAGATAGACAGATAGATAGATAGATAGATAGATAGATAGATAGATAGATAGATAGATAGATAGATAGATAGATAGATAGATAGATAGATAGATAGATAGATCTCACCTGTGTTTCTGACTCCTCAGGTATGTTCTTTACTGATGTGCTGCTGCCGCTGGTTTCTGTGGTGTTGATCACCTGAGGAAAGTTTGAGATGAGTTTGAGATGAGAACAACAGATCAGAGAATATTGATGAAGCTCATGATACTCACTGTGCCGTTGCTCAATCCGTTTGTTTTGTGTGTTTCTTTGGACAAGCACACCAGATACGTGTCAATGCCTTTCTCCAGAAGATACTCGCAGCGTTCTCCTCCACTGCCCTCCTCCAGCTCAAACTCACCATGCAAACAGTCCTTTGTGCTCTGAGAGATGTGCACACGCCTGCAAACACAGCAGAAACAGTCTAACACACTGTAATTCAACAAAAAACGAATTGGTTAAATTCCGTTGTAACAGACTTGAGTTAATCTCACCCAGGGATTCCCCCTGACTCCATCTTGTTTGCCACCGTAACATCAGTGGACCAAACGTCAAACTGCCAGCGCTTCTGTCCCAGGACTCCCCCCAGTACGGTTCCCGTGTGCACGCCGACACGCATGTCCACTCCTGTCTGAGTTTTTTCACGCACGTAGCTGAACACAGGTGAGAAGCATATGAGCCATTTAGAATGTCTGTTTATAGCTGATTAATTCATTTTATTCAATTATAAAATCTATAATAACTTTCTTTTAATCAAAAAAATTATTAGTATTTGAATATATAATATAAAATATAAATATATAAAAATTATTAAACAAATATATATATATATATATATATATGTATATACTGTATATACACCTTTTTTCCTAATTGCTGTGCTAAAGTAGTAATTTATCAGCCGGACACCCATCATAGCATAAATGCATGTATCAATCCAACTGTCTCCATTGACTTTGCATTGCGAGAGGCTGCCTCCTTGTCATTTATGACATATAACAAAAAACGCCTAAAAAAATGAAAAGAAAAAAGCCTAAAAGCTGCTGTGTGACAAGGTGTACAGCAAACAAGCTAAAAAACCCAGAAATACATTTTTATAAGCTTCTGAACCGTAAAAGCTGTACCTTTAAGGAGACAAAAGTCGATACAGGCTATAAGACGTGAAGCATCAGCAGGAAGAATGGGTAAATTATGAATGTTTTTTGTTTTTTTTACAATATCACGTCGCGTTCCAGTGGGCGTAGTTCTCAGAGTAGTTCGAGAACTAGTCTCAATTGATCCACTTTTATGTCCTGAAACAAACCGTTTTTTGGGGTCGACAGCTTATAAAAATGTATTTCTGGGTTATTTAGCTTGTTTGCTGTATACCTTGTCACACAGCAGCTTTTAGACATTGTTTTGTTTTTTGTTATAAGTCATAAATGACAAGGAGGCAGCCTCTCGCAATGCAAAGTCAATGGAGACGGTTGGATTGTCCCCCCCCCCCCCCCCCCGGTGTGGGCGTGGCCTAAATACGCTCTGTCTCTATTACAGATAAAACCCCTCCCATATGGCATGCACCAGTGATTGGATACTGCAGGTAAAGCCCGTCCCAGTGGGCGTGTACTCACGAGATGGCATCCACCATAGACAGGCCCATCATAATGGAGCAGGCCGCGTGATCTTCACGGTAATCTGGCAAACCGCAGATACAGTAATAACAGTCTCCCAGAATCTTGATCCTCAGCTGGTGGTGTTGCTGTTAAAACATACAGTCAGATAAGAAATAAAAGTGCCTTGCCATAAGAGCAAATGAACTGCGTGTGGAAGTGTCAGTGTTTCTTGTATCCTTAGTACAGGTGATTATATGCAAGTTTGTACCATGCAAATTGCCCATAACATATGCTTTTGAACGCTTTATGGCTTTTTTTGTATTTTCTTTACATGGTGGACATATATAAATATTTAAAATGTGTGTGTTGGCTGTTTTTGCTCACTGCTGCTAGTTTGTCAAAGCGGGCAAACAGTTCGTTGAGTAGTTTGACAAGTTCTTTCGGAGTCACGGCAGACGACAGCTGTGTAAAACCTACGATATCTGCGAAAAGGATACTGGAAGAGAGAGATCATTACATTAGTGTAAAGTTAAGTCAACATAAAATGACAACCTGTGTTATTTCTGCGATTTGAAGCATTTCTGAATAAAACAGATATTCAGCAAGGCAAAATATGTTATACAATCATTAGGACCAATTTCTCAATACTGTTTCATTCATGACTGACAATTCTGCAAATATTTTTTTGAGTGTATTGAACGGATCAACGGACAAATGTGGTGGAATCTTTTGGTGAACAGATTAAAAGAATCACTGTGGTGAATCAAAATCGCAGCACTTGTTGTAATAAAAGAAGACAGGATAAAAATCATGGACAGTTAGTGTTTTACCTGACATTTTCGTGGCGGTACATGTACATGGTGTTGAACTGCTGAGCATCTGATTTCTGATTGGCTTCTTTTTTCATGCCCTGAAGCATCTCATCTGCTATGTGCTTCGGCAAGATGGACAACAATAGCTCCTCCTAAACACACATATAGAGAGAGTACCTGTCAAGTCTGGGAACATTACAAATTCTTAAAATGTTTTTTTAAAGAAGTCTCTTCTGCTCACCAAAGCTGCATTCATTTAATCGGAAGTAAAAACCATAATATTGTGAAATATAACTACAAATTAAAATAACTGTTTTCTATTTGAATATATTTTAAAATGTAATTTATCACACGTCACATGATCCTCCTGAAATCATTATGATATGCTAATTTGATACTCAAGAAACATTTCTGATCATCATCAATGTTGAAATGTCTTCACTCCCACTTTTGATCAATTTAAGGCATCCTTGATTAATAAAAGTATTACTTTCTCTATTTTTTAATTTTACAACAAATGTTTGAATTGCATCACTGTTTCCACAATAATGTCAAGCAGCAAAAACTGTTCAACATCGAAAATAATAAATGTTTCTTGAGCATCAAATCATCATATTAGAATGATTTCTGAAGGATCATGTGACACTGAAGACTGGAGTAATGATGCTGAAAATTCAGCTTTCATCACAGGAATTTTTTTTTTTTTACTAAAATAGAAAACAGTTATTTTTAATTGTAATATTTTTTCTAAATGTTGCTGTTTTTACTGTATTTTTGATTAAATAAATGCAGCCTTGCAAACTAGATTCAGATTAAGTATTTTCTAATTTGGTGGACCATTAACAGGTGAATCTAATGTAAAAAAGTGCTCTCTCTAGTTCATGAACAGAAAAGTGATGTGGGATTTTGGGAGTTCGAATCGTAGCACATTAGTCTCTTGATGCGGTTGCCATAGAGAGCTAAACCCGTCAGCTGTGCTCTGATTGGTTGAATGCACTCAACTCCCAGAAGCCTCTGAGATTGGTCAGAAAGAGATGCTGACAAAAAAGCAATTAAACCGGAGAACAGACAGTTTGGTGCCAGCGATTAAGGATTCCAATGAAACACTTAACACCAAATAATGGAATATATTGTCAATGTGAATGGGGTAAGTTGTCACAAGGGAACCTGCTAATAAATTACAAAATTTTAACAGTAAAACTATGATGAAGCACAATCCAATTCAATAGCAAAAACGTAAAAGGCAGCATACAAAAAAAATTAAAATATGTTAAAGTACTTGAGACAGAAACCGTTGAAATCATATCCCCAAAAAACAATATGCCCCTTTCAATATTTCTGTTTGTATGAATGGTCCAAAATAGCAAATTGACCAATGGTAAAGGTTAAAGGTGGGACTGTCACCAACAAACTGAAATACAAATATATAGACAGTTAAAAAACTAATAAAAATTGCAAAGACACAAAGCTAAATTACTAAACCTTTACCCTGAAATGAAAATATAAGGGAAAATATAAAAATGAAAACTAATATAAAGTATTTATAAAAACAGTAACACTTTACAATAAGGTTACATTAGTTAACTAATAATAAACAATACTTCTACAGCATTTATTAATCTTAGTTAATGTTAATTTCTAATAATGTACTAATACATTATTAAAATCAAAGGTTTTATTTGTTAACATTAGCCTATTTAATACTCTGTGAAGTAACAATGGACAGCTGTATTTTTATAACCAACATAAACAAATGTTAATAAATACCGTACAAATTTATTGCTCACTGTTAGTTCATGTTAACTAATGCATTTACTAATGTTAACAAATGAGACCTTATTGTAAAATGATACTATAAAAGCTATAATAATATCTCAATAATATCTCAGTCTCAAAACTTCCTTGTTTTCAAATAAAAATCTTGAAAATTAAAAAGTAGAAAGTTAATTTATTCACATCTAAAATGAAAATATAAGTTGATATGAATGTGTTTTGGTTGCACCTAAAACTAAAATGACACAATGTTTTGCTATAAACTAACACAAATATTAATATAAACTGAACTGAAGTTCTTAAAAAGCAAATAAATGTAAATGTTTGGATGAACGAAACCCTATTGCATTAACCAACAATTTAATGAGATATTATTTATATATAGGATAGGACTGATCTTAAAACTTAGTATGTACTGTGTGACCAACATAAAATAATGTGTGATGGCAAATTTGGACTCTTGGGTCTTTAGTGTCGCTGCTGTCACAATAACAGCAGCCTGGGGAATTACTTCATTACTGCAATAAGAGTGGCAACAGAACACAACCTGCTCAGTATGTGTGTGTGTGTGTGTCCTTGTCTCCATTCTGCTCAGATGCGCCAATAACAGGTAACAGGACACAAGGGCTCCAGAGCAGAGCTCCACCACTGAGCCCAATTAGAGCATCTCTGTACTTTCATTACTCACACACTCACAGACATGGATTAAGCATCCGGTCCATTTATTAGAGACACAATTTGTATTTGCAATGCATGTTTGTGTGTACCTGTTGTTGACCCTGTTCCTTCAGCGTTAGACTGACTTCCAGAGATTGTTTGGCCTCTAGGAACGCCGTGCGGTACTTACGGTCGGCCATGAAATATGACATCACGCCCACCAGCACAGCAGCAAAATACAGCATCAGATTCGCCACAAGCTACGAGAAACAACACACTTCTGCTTGAATATACACACTCCAGCGACACAGAACATTATGTTTGTTTAGATGGAAAATAGATGTCTGAGTGATGTTTTTGAGCCGCCCTGTCCTATGACGTCAATGTAAAAGTGTTTCTTCCAGACACGTGATCCTGGATCACAAAACCAGTCACAAGTAGCACGGGTATATTTGTGGCAATAGCCCACAATAAAAGGTATGGGTCAAAATTATTGATTTTTCTTTTATGCCAAAATCATTAGGATATTAAGGAAAATGTTCAATGAATATATTTTATAAATTTCCTACCATAAAAATATAAAACATTTATTTTTGTGAGTGATACAGCACAATCGCGAACATATATGGACAACTTTAAAGGCGATTTTCTCAATGTTTCGACTTTTTTGCACCCTCAGATTCCAGATTTTCACAATAGTTGTATCTTGGCCAAATATTGTCCTATCCTACCAAACCATATATCAATGGAAAGCTTATTTATTCAGCTTTCATGTGATGTATAAATCTCTATTTTTAAAAATTGACCCATGTGACTGGTTTTGTGGTCCAGGGTCACATATCGCCACATTACATCAGATCCTTCTGTGAGCTCCACCTCCGTGATCATGACATGAAACACATGACACGTTTCTCGGGTGTCATAAATCACAGTTTAGAGACTGATAGCATAATTATACCACAGTACCAACACAGTATTATTTATAAGGTTTGGTCAAATAAAAAACAGTTCATTTACATAAACATATATTTAAAATGTTGGAGTCAGCAAGACTTTTTAAAGTGTTTGAAAGAAACCTCTTAAGCGCACAATGGCTTCATTTATTTGATCAAAAATGCAGTAAAATTTAACAGTAATTTTGTAAAATAATAATACAATTTAAAATAACTCTTTTTCTAGTTGAACATATTTTAAATTTCACGTAATTTATACGTTATCATGTGAAGTAGCCTACCATTTTGATATTACCCTTTACAAAAAGTACTGTGGCAGTAACAATAAAATTAGATTTGATAAACCATGATAAAATGATCCCAAGATATCTGAAAATGGTAATCACCTTTACAATAAAGGTACTGTGGTGATACAATGGTACAAGGAAGTGCATTGAGAACCATGATATCTAGGCCTAGCTATCTGTGGCAAGTCTCGAGTCTCACGGAGGAGCTCCGGAAGGAGAAAAGGAGGAGTGAGGGCAGTGAAGGACGAGAGAGGACCAGGCCTGGACTATTTATGTTAGTGTTTTGTTTTTGTTTAAATGGCAGTCTGTGAGGGCCAGCCACTTCACTTTCGTTTTGTTGTTTGTTTATTTAATGAATAAAATATGATGTAAAACTTTCGTGGTACCACCTCTTTATCCCCTGAGCCTTTAAACGTCCTTACACTATCATCACTCCAAATCACTGTAAATAATATCTTCACTTACAGAAAAGTTAAAAAAAAATGTGTCCCTGCCATTTGAAGTACCTTGGAGTAGTCTATCTGATTATGTAACTTGACAAAATAAGAAGTAGTCCAGTGTTACACTGTGTAGGTGTGTTTGTGTCACCTGTCTGATCAGCACTGTCAACTGTAGCTTATCTTGTTGTCTCTGTGCAACAGTGAACCCCAGCAGCAGCGTGTGCGCGCAGCCCGAGAGCGCGCTCAGGAGCGAGATGCGCGCGAGCGTCAGCGGGAGCGTGAGGAAGAAGGAGAAGATGAAGAATATCTGCCACCCGACCGTGTCACCGGCTTCATGAAATCCCGCGAAGTTCAAACTGAAGTAGCACAGCACGTGGACCGTGATGAGCAGCCACAGCGCGTACGGCACGAGGCTCCGGGACACGGCCTCTGGCAGCAAACGGAACCGGGACACAATGTAGAGCAGAAAATCCGAAACCAGTCCACCTGCCGCCACCGCGAGCGTGTTGAGTTTATCCTGAGAGTAAACAACCGCGCACATGATGATCACATAACTGTTGAACAGAGCTGCGAACAAGATCAGCACCAGTAGCGTCTCCTGCCGCTGGCGCATAAAATACGTCTGATAAACTTTCTCGAGAGACTCCGGGTTAAACTTAAGACGCATGAAACGCGGCAGAGACATAGACTGAAACCCGCCGGACCCACGCGTGTGCGGCTCCGCCACGGTAACCGTTACCGGGCCGCCCTGAATCCCGTTCACGGACATACTGCAGCTCTAGCCAAGTTTTACGTATAATAGACTACTGCTATCTGCGGTGGATCCGTCACGGCTGTCCGAGTTTATTCCGCTCGGGTTTGAGTTGAAACACACCGGAGAGGTTCAGTCTGTCATTCCTTAATGATCTCCGGCTCCGTTTCCATGACAAACACATCTCGAGCTGCTCTTCCACATCCTTTAATCACAACAAGAACGAATCAGAAACAAAGCAAATTGGTTACAGTTACAACAAATGTTGTTCATAAGTTATCATGGCTCTATAACACTAATAAATAATTAACAATTCAATATTTAAAAAGTAGGCCTACGCATGACCATTTAAATTTGCTTAGATTTTAATCGTAGGCTATTTTTACCACAAAAACGCTAGTGTTCGTAAAAAAAAGGGGGAAAAAAGAGGAGTAGCGATTGCCTCAGTCATTTAGTAGGCTATTTAATGTCATATTTGCAGGTCAAAAATAACCTATAGGCATGTGAGGTATCAAATTTTCATGTGATAATTGCTGAAGCTTTTATCACGGTATACGGTATTTTCACGGTATTGATTTTTGCTA